>NC_081353.1:19123024-19144115 GCF_029784015.1 Lycium ferocissimum
CAATAATGGTCAAGTAGTCTTTCTTTTAGCTTCATTTGTCATGTTCGAGTAGATAAGCTTGGTTGATGGTCCGTCTAAAGCGATATATGTAATGAAGCATGCCTACTTATTCGAGAGTTTATGTTGATTATATGGGACCAAATGTTCCATTAGTATGCCCATGTTCACCTTCGTCCGCTCGACTCATATTCGCATCTCTCGCATAACCTAAATACGCTGGGACACTCTACGTAACCTTCTCGATAAAGATTGTCGCCTTCTAAAGTCCGCCGAATGTGCCCATTAGGGTGGGGCATCATCAAGAAAACCTCCTGTACGAGGCCAAAGGAACACCTCACGGGTACATATCCCAGTTATACGAGGCCAAAGGAACACCTCATGGGTATATACCCCTATTAGATGGGCAAGAAGCCAAAGACTACGAAGCGGAATCCGACCTGCAAGAGCCCACTTGGCCATCTAAGGAGGCTGCCTCTGTTGCCTCCCCGAACTAAAGGGAGGACCCCAAAGAACAAATAGAGTTTGTTCGCCCGACGTCGCCAGCTTGGTGGGCAATTGAACTCATGGCTGTTACTTGCCCTTACCGTGTCTCACCGAAACATGTGCGAGGCGAGGAAATCTTTGAGAAACTGAAAAGCGTGGCGCCGCCCGTGCTTTCGCCACGGGGAGAAGCCACCCGCGCTCCAATTTACGCACACAAGAGGTGCCCGTTCCACATAAAGCAACCCGATCACGCTGCCGATGAATGTCTGGCCTTCAGGAAAAGGATCATAAGATTGATCGATGATAAGACAATCCACAAGCTGTGAGGACCCAGTCGTTGTTGGTCCACAACACGGTCTCCCCAAATGAAGGAATCACTTTGGACACTTATGTTTGGCATTACGACTTCACCATCTTTAAGGACTCGTACGCAAGCATCTTCTAAAATTGGCAAGCAAGGGGAAGATCCATCCGATCAGAGCCACTTGGGAAACCTCGTCAGTAGGAACAAGTCAGAGGAGAATTTGCCTCTTTCATTCTGGATCCTCGAGACACGACATCGAAGAGTGCGAGGCTTTCATGTTTGAGTTGGAGCATTTATTGCATATGGGAGGGATTTGGATAGTACTCCCACCCCAATACTAGGAAGTAGGGCCTTTGGCCAAATCCGTGGTTGAAAGGATAAACAACCCGTTCTGATCTCAAAGAGAGGTAATTTTTTGGGCAGATTTTGGGGATCCGCTTTTGTGTTTTGAAAAGATTTGTCCCTCCCTATTCATATGTAAATGAAACTACGTCCAACCTGATGTCCCAAGGAGGGATACGTAGGAAGCCCTTGTCGGGCCTGGTCTGGGAAGGCTTTCGAATGATTTACGGCATAAGACATACACCAATGGAATACATGGGAAGATATGGCAGGAGCCTTCATAGAAAGGTTTCGTTTCGTGTGGAAACGATGCCAGTACCGTACTACTTAGAAAAAGTAAAAATGTAAATCCACCGAGAACTACCAATGGTATGCGAGTGTGGAGAAAGGCGGCCGCTCGAGTGCAACCGCCAATTAGCGGGAAGAACTAGTCTAAGTTTTCATCCGTTCTTAAGAAAACATTTTTATGATTAGTCAGTTGTCGATGGTCGAGGACCATTCTCCTAACTTATAAAAATGGGGAAAGCCATAGAGGATGGCCTCGAGTGGAAGGATCATAAGCGTAGGCCTCTGTAAAATACAGGACAAAGTATTAAGGACTAACTAGGAAAAAGAAAGAGGACATGGCAAAAGTTTCCATACCCCTTAAGACCTAAAAGAAAAGAAGAATTCCAATCTCCAATCGTATACCTATCACCACCCCCAAATACTTACGTACCCACTCCATACAATGCTCCGGTGCCTCGTGTATTCCGCGCAACCTACTTTCCAATCACCATTGCCAAATAACCCAGCTTTACAAAATACCTTCAAATCACCACCACCAAATTACCAAGATCCACAACCAAATTACCCAACTCCCGCGCCTGCTTATCGACCTCTACAAAATAACCAGCCAATAAATTACCAAAATCAACCTCGATCGAATGCCTATAATGGGCTACGTCAAAACTTTAAAAAGAAACCTGCTCGAACATTCACCCCATTAATGGAGACTCGGACCGAGCTATTCAAAAGATTGAGCATTGCAGGAATGATCGAAACACTTCCCCCAAAGTTTGTCTATCCCAGGATCATATTTTATCGGGCAGACCAGCTATGTGCCTACCATTCTGGTGGAATCAGACAAAATACTGAGGATTGTATCAATCTAAAATACAAAATACAGGATATGATTGACAAAAAGGAGATCGTTCTCCAAACAGCTTCGCAAAATATGAACACCAATCCTTTGCCTAACCATGGCAACAATACAATTCATATGATATAGAGAGAAGAGGACCGGGTCGTAGGCAAGCCTATCATTCGGGATCCTATTTAAGCACTCGAGCACACAGTGGTGTCACTCTCCCTCAGGAACGCCCGCAGTTCAAAGTACTGATTCTCGCGCCAGTTGTTGTGCACGTAACTCAGGAGGTGATAGTGGCACCAAGAAAGGAGTTTGTGGTGCAAGTAGCCACGGCTCAAAGAATGACATAAGCTAGAAGGTGTTAAAATCCTAAAGATTTGGCCCAAGGGGCACCAAAAAGAGGCGAAAATCAAAAGAGGCCCATTATTCGAAGCGCGTAGGCCGAAGATTTAAAACGTCGGATGCAGCCAAAAGAATACTCTATCGTGGAGCATTTGAAGAAAAACCCTAGCTTAAATATCGTACTAACACTCTTGATAAGTTCACCACAAAGATCGTCTTCAGCCTTTATGAAGGGCGTGCTTCAAGAAGAAGCTCACATCCTTGCTGCAGACAAGCACGAAAACCCTCGCCGAGATGGTCGCCAATGTTATGGAGGAACATCAAATTGCCTTCACTGACAAAGAATTGCCTAAAGAAGGCATGACTCACAACAAAGCACTAAACATCACTGACATATGCCGAAACAAGGCGGTAACACGAGTTTTTTGGTCAACAATAAAATGGGGTCTCAATATTTGTCCCGAAACCACTCTTAGCCAGTTGGCCAAAGTCATACTAACATACAAGGATTCGACGGAGCTCAGTGTGACGCTGCCAGAGAAGTTGACCTTCACATTTAGATGGGGCCAACAGAATTCATCACCGAATTCCAGTGTCATGAAGATGCCCGCGAATTACAATTTCATCGCTAGGTATACCACGGATTCACGTACGGGCAGAGCCAGCCATCTTCACTTCATCACAAGAAATTTGTGTGGGATGGCTACGAAGTTGTGGTCCACGGAGAAGGCAGCATTCACAACTACCCAAACAACTCGGTCCTAGTCATCGAAGCAGTTTCAAAGGGAATAGATTTCCACGTGGAGAGAATCGGTAGGCACCGCTACGTAACAGATTCTGAGCAAGTGCCCATGCCTGCAGTTTATAGAATGACTGCCTCAACTATGCTCCAGAACGGGTTTGAACACGGGCGAGCCTTGGGAAGGGATTTACATGGCATCACAAAGCCAATCCCTATTCCTCAAAACAATTTCCACTTCGTGTCAGTATGTCTCGACCGATTACGAGATTTCGTGAGCCACTAGAAAGAATAAAGGCGTTACAAAGCTATGAAAACACCGACTTGTGCCAATTTGTAACGCAGGTGATGGAAACAGAAGAAGGTTAGAGATGATATTCGGAGGAAGAACATCGCCGTGATATCGGGAGGAATGCACAGAAGCACCCACCATCCGAGATGTTGATCGGAGCGAGCAACTGTCCAACTGGACCTCTAGCCTGCTCTTGGCTCTTTGATAGAATGATGAATTCATACTTTGAAAATGGCAAGAATCGGTTGGTAGGATTACTCACCGTTTGCACTTTTATTTACCACGTAATGTTTTCACAAAAATAGAAATGACTCGATGTTAATCCGAGTTAGGACTATTGTTTGTGCTTTCCTTTCAATCAAATTAATGAAGCCTCGAATCATGAAAAAAATGACTTTTCTTTATTTTAATTTTTATGCATGTGTTTTATACTAACCACACTTTGCCTTGATTTTTCAGTAATATAAATAATAAAACAACCTTAAATGTCATGACATGTTATGAAACGATTGAGTCAAACGACATAAAAGAAGAAGAGTACGAAGAGTATGACGAGGAAACAATGCTACCTGAAGGTTTCCTAGAAAAGGTAGAGTAATTGAAAAATGAGCAAAAATCGAATATAGATGAAACAAAAACATCAATTTAGGAGATGAAGAGAATATCAAGGAAACTAGGATAAGTGCACACCTAGAGGCACCCCAAAAGAAATAACTGATAAGTCTATTGAAAGAATATGTGGACATTTACGCATGGTCATAAGCTGACATACCAGGATTGAGTACTAGCGTAGTGTCCCACAGATTTCCCATTAACGTTGGTTTTAACCCTGTGAAACAAAAAATTAGGCAGTTCAAGCTGGACCTCAGTATCCACATCAAGGACGAGGTGGAAAATTAGATCAAATCAGGGGTGGTAGAAGTAACCTCGTATCCCACATGGTTGTCTAACATAGTGCTGGTGCCTAAGAAAGATGGGAAAATACGGATATGCGTGGATTATTGAGACCTCAATCGAGCCAATCCCAAAGACAATTTCTCACTCCCGAACATCCACATACTCATAGACAACTGTGTCAATCATGATTTACACTCATTTGTGGATTGCCCAGATACCATCAAATCACGATGGACAAAGAGGATACGGAAAACGACTTTCGTCACTCCGTGGGGGAGTGTTTCCTTTATATGGGAGGGTAATCTTGTTTGGTCTCAAAAATATTGGCGCCACTTATATGAGGGCTATGACTACTATCTTTCATGACATGATCCATAGGGAAATTGAAGTGTACATGGATGACGTCATCATTAAGTCGAGAGAAAGCTCAAAGCATACCACACACTTGTGGAAGTTCTTCGACAGACCCTGAAAGTTTAATATGAAGTTAAATTCGGCCAAGTGCGCGTTTGGAGTTCCCGCTAGAAGATTAATGCGATTTATAGTCAGTCGAAGAGGCATAGAATTAGATCCAGCAAATATTAAAGCAATCCAAGAAATACTTTCTCCGAGAACTAAAAATGAGGTCATGAGTTTCTTGGGAAGATTGAATTACATTCGACGGTTCATAGCACAGTCCACCATCATTGTGGAGTCCATACTCAAGCTCTTGAAGAAAGACGCGCCCCCAAAATAGACTGAAGAGTGTCAGAAAGCCTTCAACACCATTAAAAAGTATTTGTCCAATCCACCAGTCTTGGTACCTCCCAAACCTGGGAGCCCACTTTTGCTATACTTATCAGTCTCGAAAAATGCCTTTGGAAGTGTGTTAGGACAACGCAACAAGACAAAGAAAAAGAGCATGCCATTTAGTGTCTGAGCAAGAAATTCACTGCCTACGAGGGAAGGTACACACTAGTGGAAAAGACATGCTGCGCTTTAACTTGGGTGGCCCAGAAGCTGAGACACTACTTGTCATCGTATACCACCTACCTCATATCCAAGACGGATCCATTGGGATATATTTTTTGCTAGCCCATGACCATCGGGAAGTTGGCCAAGTGGTAAATGTTATTAAGTGAATTCAACATTGTATACATAGCATAAAAGGCCATCAAGGGGTAAGCATTAGTCGACCCATCCGTCGAAAGCCCTGTGGATGAGGATCTTGAACCACTTCGAACTCATTTCCTGAATGAGGGAGTGCTGACCATAGAAGAAGAAGTCGTCGAGCTTTACTTAGGATGGAGATTATTCTTCGACAGGCCTATTAATTATAAAGGTTCTAGAATCAGAGCGGTCTTAATATCAGAAATCGGGCAATATTACCCGATAGCTGCAAAGCTCAAATTCTGATGTACCAATAATATGGCAGAGTATGAGGTCTGCATCTTAGGTCTCAAAATGGCACTGGACATGAACATCAGTGAATTATTGGTCACATGAGATTCCGATATGTTGATCCGCCAAGTACAGGGAATGGGCTACAAAGAATTATAAGATCTTACCATACGTGAACCTGGCACAGAGGTTGTGCAAAAGGTTCAAAAAGATCAAATTCAAGCATACGCCAAGGGCTCAGAATGAGTTTGCTAAATTGCCAATGGTTTCTTCCTCAACAAGGAAATACTTTACAAACGGACACCAGACCTAGGTATGTGTAGACGTCGTTGAAGCCTCAAAACTCCTGTAGGAGGTACATACCGGGACCTGTGGGCCTCATATAAATAGTTCGTGCTGGCTAAGAAAATCCTCCGAGCAGGTTATTACTGGATGACAATAGAAGGTGATTGCTGCAAATTTGTGCAAAGATGTCATCAGTGTCAGATTCATGGAGATCTAACTAGCATCCCACCAAGTGAACTCAATGCCATGAGCTTACCCTGGCCATTCGTCGCCTGGGGTATGGATGTCATTGGACCTATCGAGCCTGCAATCTCGAATGGATATCGATTCATTTTGGTTGCCATAGACTACTTCACTAAATGGGTAGAACAACATCGCACAAATCAGTAACAAAGAAAGTAGTAGCTGATTTCATGCGAAAGAACATCATATGCTGCTTTGGCATACCTGAGTCCATCATAACGGACAATGGAGCAAATCTGAACAGTCACCTGGTGAAGGATATCTATGAACAATTTCGAATCACACATCGAAATTTAACTGCCTATCGGCCACAAATGAATGGAGCTATAGAAGCGGCCAAAGAGAATATCAAGAGAATACTGAGGAAGATGATGGATAATTACAAGTGCTGACATGAACAATTGTCATATGCCTTACTGGGATACTATACGACAACCCAAATATCAATAGGGGCAACTCCATACTTGCTTGTTTATGGTACCAAAGCGATCATACCTACTGAGATTGAAATAACATCATTAAGAATCATTCAAGAAGCGGAATTGAATGATGCAAAATGGGTCCGGACTCGACATGAGCAGTTGGCTCTAATTGATGAAAAAAGGATAGTTGCCGTATGTCTTTTTTTTAAATTAAATTTTATCGAAGTGCATCGTCTTCCGATGTTTTATTGATAATGATCAAGTTCAACAGAAAAAACAGAATGAAAAGGGACATAAATGAAAATAGTAAATGCTAACCATCTTTGAGTTATACTATTCAAAGATGATTTACACTTTTCCATAAGAAAAGTCTACAGATAAATTGACTCTGTGTGACCTTCTCCGTATTCTTGAACTTCAATCTAGCTGAATCTTTCTTGTTTTGATCCTCAGTGATGGAATTTTTGCTTTGTCAATGTTTAATATCTTCCTTCCCATAATCGGCACCGAATGAAAAAACTATGATATCCAAGTCGCTCCTCTACTTCAAGTATTGTATTACAATGAAATTAGCAAGTTGATTTCTTCTCGAATGTGTGCAATACTTCGCACATGTGAATCGTTGCATTATATGTCGAATCTCGCTCCACTTTATCCACAAGTACAAGGAATCTCTCCAAACATCTTGCAGATGTTCTTCAAGACCAATGAGCCGATTTCCGCATTGCCACGCCGTAAGTCATTTGCTAAACAATATTTCACGGCTTCCCCGAATCGCAATCGTTTCGCCATTATGTTCAAGCAATGCCAACATACTTAGCCTATGCATATACAAGATTACCTCTCGTTATTTCGACGCAAAAGCCACATGAATCGAGTCCCGCATTGTCCCGAGATGCTCATCGCATTACACTTCAGTTCATATAGTAGCATCTTCCATTAAACCTTGCAAAGAATGCAGTTTTGGTTTGTAATTGCTCAAAAGATCCATAACAGCAGGCCAATCTGGAGGAATTCTGCAGAACCAAGGATACTTCACTTTGATTAATTGATGAACTGTTTGTTGAACCTGATATACCATTCTGCTATATGATGTATTTCTGCCATGTTTGATTGAGTTTCTTCTCTTCCATAGGTCCTACATTATGATGGCTAGCATGGATTGAAATATCCCTTATGTGATTGATAGGTGCATTAGCTTTCCACCATAAGATGATAATCCGTCGCAGTGAAGCCTTCTATATTGAAACTCGCATAAGAAGCATTAATCGTTTTCAAAGCTTAAAAGATATTGGATACGTTAGGAAAAGACGGGACATAGTTTCCGCTTGTATTCCGATAGCACCGCATCTGAGACAATATTGATAGGCATTCTCTTGAGATTGTCATCATTAAGTTATACATCTTTTCCATACTCTTCATAGAGAAAAACTTATTTTGATAGGCAATCCCTTCAACCAGATGTATCTATATGCTTCATGACTCTCCTGTTTCTGTCTAGTTTCCTCCCATGCACTTTTGACTTTGAATTTACCATTCGTTTCACCCATCCACCAAGCTTTATCATTATGAATTTGAAGCTGGGACTAATGGTATCCTAAATGTAGCCAACAACAAGTAGCAAGAGATTCCTGCCGTTTCTGCAAATTCCACTCTCCACCAGATATGAACTCGTTTCCTTCTATTTCCTCATTAATAGCCAACTCATTATCTACAAAGTATAAAGCACCTTTTTTTTTTTCAATTATCAAATTAGAAGCTACAAGCACCTGGTTTTAATTGCCAGCATATCTGATGCTCTACCTCATCTCTAACTACCACCATTTTCTTCCAAACATTTGATGCTCTTTTGTCTTGTGCTACAATAGGATGCATCTTCTTGCAATACTTGTTCCCCATAAAAGCTCCCCATAAAGATATGGAAGTACTGAAATTCCACCAAAGTTTTCCAAAAAGAGCTTTGAATATATCATGAAGTGATCTAAAATGTAGTCCCCCTTCACACTTTGGCAAACACATCTTATCCCATGCCACCAAGTGCTTATCTTTAACACCTGCAGTATTACTCCAAAAGAACTCCTAAGAAAAATCTTTTGCAATTGATCTATAACTCTTTTCAATGGATTTATTACAGATAATAAATAAACTGGCATTGTCTATAAGACATGTGCAATCAAAATATATCTTCCACTAAATGATAGTAACCTGTTTTGCCAAGACATTACTCTATTCATCACCTTCTTTATCAGGTTTTGATAATAGAAAATTTTACTTCTACCATAGAATACTGGATATCCCATATATGTAAAAGGAAAAGAGCCTTTCGTCATGCCAGTTTTCCTTTTTATCCTACCAACCACAGTTGCTGGTACTTTCTCATGAACATAGAATGAACTCTTGTCATTGTTAACAAGCTATCCAGATGTCCTCTCATAGTCCCTCAATATCTTTATCTTCTTCAGTGACACAAGATCAGCTGAGCAAAAGAGTATGGTATCATCAGCATATGATAAATAGCTGATCTGAGGACTCCATTTTGGTATGCTATATCCTTTAAAAGCAGTATCTTCAAGTAAACTATTCATGTTTCTAGCCAAGACTTCAGCTGCTGTGATAAAAAGAGTTGGTGACAAAGGTCACCCTGCTTTAACCCTCTAGAAGAATAAAAAAAACATGAGATTGACCATTTACTAATACTGAATACTAGTTCTTTGAGACCAACCTCCGCACCATATCTACAATCACCTCTGATAAACTAAATTGCATCAAAATCTTTGTGAGAAAGATCCATGACACCCCATCATATGCTTTAGCCATGTCAAGCTTCACTAATATATTGTGCAGTTTGTTTCTCTTATTTATAGCTCAAATGATTTCTTATGCTAACAAAACATTCATAACAATAATTCTGCCTTTTACAAATCCAGTTTGACTGTTGGAGATAATACCAGTCAGTATTATCACAATTCTATAACAACGCATTCCGTCGTTACAAAGGACTTTCAAAATATTCGTGAGACCGGCTCCCGAAGACATGCTTGAGCCGTCCCTTGCAACTTGGGGACCGTCAACTTGATTGGGAAATCATTTGAGTTGCATGTAAAGAATTAGATCGGAGCCCACGAGTCCAGCTTTTACCGCTTCAGCATCATTCATGTCGCCCCAGCGGTGCCGCAGTAGTGGCTTGTCCGCCGCAAAAGTTGCTGGGCAGAGAATTCCATTCGACCGCCCCAGCGTCACCTTTGATGCCGAAGCGGTACCGCCGAAGCGATGACAGGACTGCCCCAGCTGTCACGAGCAAAGGAATCCACCTATTTAAGTGACATTTCAGGAATTGGTTCATTTCTCAAAACCCTGTAGGGTCCAAATTGCCTTTAGAGTCATTTTGGAGCAAAAAATGATACTGGGAAAGATTATCCCCTAACCTCTTCCATCCATTCTCCCAACATTGATTCTCATTAAGGATCTTTGTCTAGAATCACAAATGGGTAGCTCAAATCTCTTAAATTCCAAAATCATAAACCCTTGTCTTTCTTGATATAAACGTCCTTAGAATATTTTCCTATGCTCATCATCCTAACATGATTTCCAACCTATCCTTCACCTATCCCGTTAAAATACATATGGGTCTCTACTTTAGATCTTGGAAATGGGTTTCTTGAAATAAGCCTAAGATGACAATTTGACCAAACTAGTAACTTGAATATGGTCATGAGGGTTGATTGATCAACTAGTGTTGTGATAGTGAATTTTTAGGTAGGATAAAAATTTCATATCTACCTTAGCAATTTCGAAGTCCTTGGGGAGGACCTTAATGGTAAACTCTACTCTTGGGTCTCATGGTTGTCTCCGAGCTTTACATATAGATTATACGGTGGTGATTAATTGAGGCATTATTGGATGTTCGTATCACTCGCTCGGCGATGAGGTAGGTTACGACTTCCTTTCGGTAGACTCCGGCTAGTTTTTCATACCGTTGTGTTAAAGAAACTAGAGAATGCACGTATAGGATTCGGAGATACGGGATGAAATCAGATGGTATTGTATGTGACATATTTGTTCGAGCTCGCGGCCCGTAGACTCCTTAAGTATTGATGACCTTGTTGATTATCGTTGGATTTATGTTACTTAGGAGTAGCGGACTCGAATCAGTTACGCCTATCACGAGATTATTGTAGCGAATCTAAGCGCTAGCTGGAAATATAAAACGAATCACGGTAGTGAATGATATCCTAGTTAAATGGTAACGAGTGACTCGAATGTAGGGTGAGATTCTTATCCTAAGTAAATAGGCTTATTAGGAAAATGGTAATACCATATGTTAAATGATTGACCTGATGTGTGTTAGGACTATTCGCCCCGTTATATGTGTTGATTGTTTAATTGTGTTGGCTTGATGCTATGTGTAGTTGGTAGATAGCGAATGTCGCTTGTTTTTCTGATTCGGATAGGATTGACATAACCGTTGTTAGTATGTGTACTATGATACATTATTGGCGTACCCACCGTCGGGGTACTCGAGTTATTGATATACGTTCGGTATACCCACCGTAGGTATCAGGACGGATATATCGCTGCGCACCCCGTCGAGGTACTTGTGATATTGAGCTTACTTGTTGATGATTAACATATACATTGCATGCATTCTCTCATATTATCATGTATGGCCGATATCCGGTGATGATCCGATATCGTTGATTGAGCGAAACTGATATTTGATAAACTCTTTTACTTGAGTGATTATGAAAAAAGCCGATGTCCGAAGATCCTTTCCGGAATTGTTATTTATATGAAACTGATACTTGATAAACTCTTTTACTTGAGTGATTATGAGGAGGCCGATGTCCGAGGTTCAATTCCGAAATTTTTGATTTACGAACCGATATTTGACAACTCTTTGAGTGATTTTATGAGGCCGATGTCCGATGGTTATATTCGGGCATCGTTGTGCTTGGCCGATTCTCGATTTTATCCCGAATTCGATTGTAGTGCATGGCTCCGCGGTCCCCTGCAGCTGGTGCTCTGCGAGACTCCCCCCATGAGCAATTCGTGTTCCGTCTATCTGTTTGGCAAAGATCCGTGACGGGTGGAACTCCGACTTCGCGAGTCACACTGGTTGTGCTGCCGAGATGTCGATATTTCCATCCGGAGTGCATGTGTATATCTCATTTGCATAGCATGGCATGGCATCACATTCATACCATTATTGCATTGCATTGCATTATGACTTGAGTGAGATATCGTGATGACTGTATTTTGACCATTGTGTTGTTGATTCTATTGAGTTGATTTTTCCAGGATTAGATATACTCAGACTTATCATATAGGGTTTAGATGCTATACGTAGGTAATGACGAACAATTGGACTCGACTCTTGTGACTTATATTGCTGACTCGTGCCTGTTAAACAAACCTAAAACTAGTAGTGTATCGTGTTAAGCAAGGTTGAACATGAAGGTGTCGTAAAAATGAGTTTGCTCCTAAAACACGAACGAGCGACCTGGGAATGGTAAGGATGTTGTGAATTTGTATATGTGTTTAGCCAACTTATAATTTATGATAGATTAATTGTGACCTAAGTTAGATTGAAGTTTTGATCTATTGTTTCGGGATATGTGACTTAATTTAGTGATTATCATCATTATTCGTGAATTCTTTACCAATATGTGATACTAACCATTGTCGGGCCTATGATACCCACTCAAGACGCGGTTGTACCGACATTGAACTTGCTACACCTTTTTGTGGTGTAGATCGTTGTGTGATTGATCGAAATATATGCGGAAATTATGCGTGCTTGTCCGGAAGTTCGCCCCCCCCCCCCCCCCATGTCATTTGGGGATTAGAGGTTGAGTCTTTATATATGATGTCACCTCGAAATTTACTTAGTCGCTCTTTTATTAGTCTAGACTAGGTCATGGGAATTTGTATCGAGTCTGTAAAAACGTATTGTCAAATTATGTAACATTCGAGTTTGTATTTATAAATGAAATTCCGCTTATTTTTCTTAATTTCCAAATGCTTTTGAAGGAAAGTTATGTGATCGAAGTTGTATAAACGAGAGGGTTCGCCTACCAAGTGTGAAGGTACGTGCCCACACTAGCCCAAACGGGTCGTGACAAATTCTTTCATGCAGAACTCTGGAAATGATTTTGTTAGCAAAAATGCTAAGGCTTATTGGTCTCAAGTCAGTAAATGAATTGACCACTTCCTTCTTAGGAATTAAGACAAGGTTGGTGTGATTTATGAATCTAGGCAGCTCTTGACCACAAAAGGATGCTCTAACCATTTTAGTCACATCATCCCCTATAATATGCCAACAAATCTGAAAGAAGTGACCTGAGAAACCACGGGTGCTATCATTATTAAGACCATATACTGCTAGCTTGACATCTTCATTACTAGGGAGAACTATAAGTGACTTATTTTGTTCCTGAGTGATTAGAGCAGGAATCTTCTTCAACATCACATAGTTAGCACTTATAGACTGCTCTCTAAATTGATCTTCATAAAATGAAAATCCGTTTCCTCCCAATGTCATAGGAAGAAATCCAATCCTTGACTATTCGAATCTCTCGCAATGCCAATTTCTTTCTTCTTCCATTGACATAGGAGTGAAAGAACTTAGTATTTCTATCACCATTCAACCACCTCATTCCGTACTTCGTCTAACACGATTCTTCCGTACGCAAGTAACTATCTAAATCGACTCGAGCTTTGTGTAAGTCATTTCATTCATCATGAAGGATTTAATTCAAACTATAGTTCCTTCACCTTGATAACATCTTCTAAAGTTGAGATTTGCTGAAAAATATTGCCATATATGTCCTTACTCCACATTGCCAAAGCTAGTTGACCTTTTTCATTTTAGCCTGAAACTCAGTGAAAGGATTTGCTGCAAAATCCAAGCACCAGTTATTTTGAACAAATTCCAAAATTTTTGGATGCTGAGACCAAAAATTTAGGAACTTAAAAGGCTTAACAACCACCTCCTCTTGACTATCACACACAACATGGAGAGGGGCATGATCTGATCCATGCCTTATAAGATGTGAAACTTCAGATCATGGGAATAAATCCATGAACTCCTGATTTCCAAAAACTCTGTCAATGGGAATAGACCCATGATCTGATCCATGCCTTATAAGGTTATGTGTTTTCCATCATTCATCTTGTGTTTACCTAGCCTGTTTATATTCACCGGATGCCTCACTTGCTCGATTCTAACCGAAGTACGCTCTTCAAAGCATAGCCTAAGTGTTTTTTCCCCTCGAGACTATGTATTCATGTAAATAATGGTCAAGTAGTCTTTCTTTTAGCTTCATTCATCATGTTTGAGTAGATAAGATTGGTTGATGGTGTGTCCAAAGGTGATATATGTATGGGGGAAGCATGCCTACTTGTGCTAAGAGTTCATTTTGATTATATGGGACCAAATGGTCCATTAGTATGCCAATGTTCACCTACCGTCTACCTGGCTCGTATTCATTGTCTCTCGCATAACTTGAATATTGCTTTGGACACTCAACTCGAACCTTCTGATAGCATTATCTGCCTTCAAGTCTAGTTTGAATGTAGAAAAAATGACACTTAGTTTTTTTGTTAGATCATGTTGTTAGATCATGATGCCTAATGTACATTCCATGTGTAACGACCCGCTAGGTCGTTACGGGGGTAACCTAGTAAATTAGACCTTTGTTGGGAATTTTGAGGCTGCGGTGAGTCTGTAGCGTATTTATGTATATCTGCATGGTGGGTTTACGTCTGTAGGACCTCGAATTGGTGTTGGAATTTTTGATTGAAAAATGATGAAAAAACCCGAGCTACTAGTCAAAATTGACCACTCTAGCGGTTATGGAACTGCTGTAGCGAGTCCGTCGTAGCGGGTGGGGGACCGCCGCCGCAAGGCGGAAGAAATTAATAAGGTCCGCCATAGCGGGACTGTCACGACCCGGCTACGGGCCATGACGGGTACCCGGGGCTAACCACCGAGCACCTCTCATTCCATTACTCGTCTTGCGTCATTCACATTTCTTATACTCATAATCATAGAAACGACTTTCATTTGAAACATATTTACTATATAAACATAAGCCCTTTAGGCTATCATAATAGTATATATATACATATATATACATAAGAACTAGTGAGACCATATTGCCCAAACATACGTATCTACGAGCCTCTACTAGAAAGATTACTAGACATGTACGGGACAGACCCCGTCGTGCCCAAAACATGAATATATATATACATATATGTACCAAAAAGAATAATCAATGGCACCTCCGAGACAACGGAGTGCTCTCAAACAAATGAAATGACTCCCTACGAGTCCGGATCACCTCCTCGTCACTCCTGGGCATGAACACAAAGATCAAAGAAAACAAACGTCGGTACGAACATTGTACCGAGTATGTAAGGCATGAATGAAATGAACATAATAGAGAAATCATAAGGCATAGATGAAGACATAACCTTCGAATGGATACATTTTATACATATATCATACGTAGCATATCATGTGAACTACCATAACGTATACATCATCATACCGTTCATACATCATCATATCATTCAAACATCGGCTATCGTTAACCCGCGTCCGGTAACCAACATATCTTGACCCACTAGTGGTGATCGTGTCACCGCTTAGGCGCGGTGGAATCATAGCGACCCGCCGTAGCGGTGACACGTCCGGCCATTTGCGCACGATGAATCGCTAACACGCTTAGCGGTGACACGTCAAGAACGGCCAATTAGGCGCGGTGGAAATCACATCGTCGTACATATCATATACTTATAATTATTATTCATCTCATAGGCATATCATGGCTTTATCATAATTTAACATCATTATACATTTATCATCAAAACATACATTAGAACTTGAGGGCAACTATAGCTGAGTCGGGGTGACATAAGGTTGTGAACCCCCGATTTCGTTATGGAGTATTCATAGTCATTGTATCTCACCTTGGAGGAACTAACGTTTTAAGGTGAGTGCACATAATGGAAACATCAATAAATCGTAGTTAACACCATTAGCCTTGTAGGCACATCATATCATAATCTCTAAAATCTTTAGACTTAAGCTTATCATCATCATTATCGTACTCATAGTTTTCTTGAAGATAGGGAATTCATGAAGAATGAGGAAAATTATGCCATAAGATTCATGCCTTAGAAATAAAGGGCTAGCCTCACATACCTTCGCCGTTTAACTATTCTATTGCTTGCTCGTTCTCCTTTAATGCACACGTTTTACCTTCAAGAGAATTCGTGTCGATATTAGCTACACAATTATATGAACGGGCTTACTAAAGCTAGAGAAAATTGGGCAGCATTTCCTTTGTTTATATGACTTCCTCCATATTCCATATCAACTCACAAACATCCGTAATATCATGCATAGTATCATAAATAACAATCATCATTTGTCTACGTTATCCACATTTCACAATTTCACTTCAATTTCCCCATAATCATGGTCATAATTTACTATTACGTTCTTCCATGTACCACTTTCTCATTCCATGTTCTAAATCATCACTACAATCTACCTACAATCACAACATATCCATTTTCATGATTCATTCCAAGCTACTACTCAACACTAGCAGTATTCCCATATTTATGACCCATTTTCTATGTTCTAGTAGAATCCAAGTGTTTCAACTTTTCAATACTTCAAATAATATGAAAAGATCATGAAACTCACCTTATATGGTGTAGGAACAAACCTTGAGTGGTAATACTTTCCTTACACCAAAATCCTAGTTCACTTTTCTTGGGATTTCTTGACTTAGATGAACTTTGATGAATTTCTTACACTTGATTCACTTGAATTCTTGACATTGATCTTTGATTTCCTTTGTTTTCTTGTGGATGAAGAGTGGAGAATATTCTATAGAGTTCTTGACTTGTGTGGAATGAAAAATGAAATGAATTAAATGAACGTGGGTCTCCTTTTAATAACTTAAAATCTGATCCCGTCGGGCAATTTTGCGCCCATTTTTGGTAGCCGTATGAATTCCTACGGACCGCCAAATGGTCCGTGAACTGCCCGGTTGGAAATGGGTCAACGTGACCATTTGACGGCGAAATTGCTGTGTCAATTTGACGGACCGCAGAATTTTCTGCGGGCCGTCAAAATTTACCGGGCGTCAAATGGTCAACGAATTTTCTGCTCAGACATTCTGTCGTAGAATGGCCATAACTTTTTACTCAGACATCACATTGATGAGAGATTTGTTGCGTTGGAAACTAGACTCGATGAAATTTAATTTGGACAAAAGAAACACACGAAAACTCCCCATATTCTAGGAGATATGCCCCCACCAATTTGGACCAAAATTTTGTCTGAAAATTTTGCCAAGTTTTACCAAAGTTCCCACACTCTCAATTCCTTTATTTGTTTGTTCTTAAATCCTTATGGAACCTTCTTAACACTTATTTAAAACTTCATTAACAATCAAAGGGACATTATAACTCTTCTTCAAAACTTTATTAAGTCATCATTAATTCGATACTCGTAAATCTTGCCCGACACATGACATATACCTTACTTTCCTTAACAACTTTCGTCTCCTACTTCAAATGTCTTTGAAATCTTAATTAGGACCATTAAAGACTATTTCTGTTACACCTCGCATTTTTGCGCATTTGGATATTCCGAGTTAACTGCGGGAAGTTAAGGGCAAGGCCATTGTCGACCTTGTTTTAAGACGTAAGTCGTTTATGAACTATGTTGGGAGGAGACATTAAGGAAAAATTTGGGCCAAAAGTTATTTATAGAAAGTTGGCCATTTCATGAAAATAGCCACAAGTGGCCGGCCACATAGGGTGTGGGCCATGGCCATACGGATGGCTATTACATGTCGACTAAAAGATGACAAGGCAAGGGAATAAGTCATCTTTGTGACTTGGGAAATTTAAAGAAGTTGAAGAAACTTGGAGGGAAAGAAAAAGAAAAGTCTAGAAAAATTTGGAGAAAAAAATTAAGGGCCATGACCGGCCACATGCATATATTTTTATATATATATATATAAGTGAGGACCAAACAAAACACATGCTTCATCATTTAAACTCTAGAGAGTTCAAGAGAAAGGAAGGAAAAGAGAGAGAGAGAGAATCTCTCGGCCAGAGGCTCGGCCGAGAGAGTGGTGCCTCTTTTGCTTATGGAAAATTATTTTTCTTCTAGGTTGTGACTAAATGGAAGGTCCTCTATCATATGGAGTGGTTGTTGCGGCAAGAAGCAAGGCATCCGTTTGCGTGATTCGTATCTAGCCGAGGAAGAGGTAAGGTGAAGAAGATGATGTTCAATTCTTATTTTCTTATGTTATGTGTGTTATGGACGTTTGAATAAAGTTGTGGTGTGTTGAAATGGATGAAATTCATGATATTGTGTATGCGTCGAAAATATGGTATGGTATAGAAGTGTAGAACTAATTTTATTTAGTGTTGGTTGATGTTGTTGTGAAAGGTTTGCGCATGTTATAGTAGGTAAACATAAATGAACTTCATGGAAATACAAAGGTGGAAGAGAGCGTACTCGTGTAGGTAAAGGTGTGTGTTATGTTGGAGTAAGGAATTAATTATGTTCAACATGTTTGTGTGTTGTTGTAACGCGTAGAAAACGAATGAAACTCATGAAATTGTATGTTTGGAGGTCACGTGTATGGGCTGATTTGGAAATTTTGCCATGTTAGACCAATTTTATGTAATATTTGGTTGTTGTTTATGAGTTGGGAAGAAAGAAATGTATTGTTATTATTCTTATTGATTTGGAAGGTGTTGGGCGAAGTAGTATGTTGATTGAATCGCTTTGAAAGTCATATGAATTGAATATGAATGGAATGTTGTTGAAAGACCGTTGGCATTATTGTTGATATTGTGGCCGAGTTCCATTCTCGTTGTTGTTGTTGAATCGGGGCCGAGTTAGAATCTCGGGGATGGCGCATTTACGGGGGAAGTCTTTGCCGAAATTTCGGTAGACAAGTTGTCACTTTGAGATTTTACTTCTAGACACTTGAACTAACATTTGGTAAATATGACGGAGGTGTAGATTTTGGCGGATTTGGAGCTTGAATTTGGAGCGGCGTACAAGGCGGAAGAGGTATGTAAGACTTTACCTTCCTTCTTTGGCATGTCTTAGACGTAGTAGGCTTGAACACGGGCCTCGGGGATAATTCCTTTCCCTAGAAAACCAAGATTGAAATGGAGTTACTATTCATTCAAAAGAGAATTGAACTAGAAATTGTGTGAAATGCCGAAAAAGCTTCCTAAACACCTAGAACTTGTATAGAACCACACCCGACTATTCTAAAACCCTCATAAGTAATGACACGAAACGTATTATACGCAAATGGTGTATGCCGCCTCATTTGATCCGAGGTGGGCCCACTATTCCCGAATTCCTCCTATTGTTCCATTAGGCTTATTTCCGTATTATAGTCAATGAAAGTTCTTGGTTATTATCCCGACTACCAAACGATAGCTGTTCTAACTAAACCATTGATCCCAAGGCATGATTTTCCTTCCCGGAAGTTTACAAATGTTTTCTAAAATTTTCATTTTTTCTCCAAAAACCAAGTTTTACAATATTGAAAGCCGTAAAGACTAAGACAACGATTATGGTTCTATGATGATAATGATGATGCTAGAGATGAGAAAAAGTATGATGATTGTTTTCCTAAGATTCCAAAGTATACGAAATACCGTTCGTGACCCTATTCTACGTTATTCGCTGATGTTGCTTTTCATTGATAGTCTCGCCTTAAAATACTCGTTCATGAGAATTGACAAAGCGATCCCGGTCAATCCATAATGTAATCGGAGGTTACCGACCTTACGTCACTCCGATAGGTACATGACTTTCCTTGGGCTCCCATGCATGCTGTTTATATGATAATGCATATAATTCCTGATATTGATGAATGTATACGTATACATTGTATATGCGGGGAATGGGGAGAAGTAACCGTGTCCACCCTCGATTTATTTATCATCCCGGACGCGGGATGCCCGACCTTGCGGATATGGGAGAGCGTACGCGCGTACGTTTATGTGATATATATACATATATATAATTTGATACACTTGGGACCTTTGTTGGGGAGGGGGGTGGGAGAGCCGATGAATTCTAAGGTCAGAATGTGAATAAAAAGTACCGTTTTCCGAAATGTATCTCCGTTTTCTATGTACAAAGATAAGAAACACCGTGTTCGGGGAAAAGAAAAGCTAGGCATGCATGGCCTCCGCCCGAGTGGCATTCACACGCGCAAAGTTACTCTTTTATCCTATGATACGATGCCTACGCTTCCATACCGTTATTACTGCACGAGTTACGGTTCCCGTAATATGTCTCATGTGTACGGAATACGGCTATTACTATGTTGTTCTTGTTCATGTCTTACATACTCGACATTACTCGTACCGACCCCTGCTTCTTCTGGGGTCGCGTTTTATGCCGCGGGTACGCCCAGACGGATTAAAGTTAATGTAGAAGATGTTCCGGCCGAAGCTTGGCAAGCTCAATTTGGCTCCGGAGTGTAGCCGAGTCGCAGTACACGTGCCGTGGTTTCCCGATTGGCGTTTAGAGACTTCGTTACGTAGTCGTGGCTTGGGAGTCGTCCGTGCTTTAATGCAAGTTTTGTACAAATACATATTTTATTCGATTCTAAGCAACGAAGGGATATTTCTACAAATTTCGCTATGTATACTTGACGAAGAGATTTCAAAAAAATAAATTTGTACGTAGAAAGAGTCAGAGGGTTCGCTCGACTCCAGTTACGGGGCCGGGTGCCCATCACACCCTAGTGAGATCGGGGTGTGACAATTTCTTACTTGCCCAAACATCATATACATCGTACCCTTCGTTAGTCTATTCACTACACGCTAACGGGAAATTTTCCGAGGTGTAACATTCTCCCCCCCTTTTGGAACATTCGTCCTCGAATGTTAAGTCATCGGGGATTCTATAAAAATTTCGCCAGAGTCTCCCCTGTAATATGGCACTACCATCCTGTCACAACAACCCATAATAACATTGCCTCACAGGGCCACAACACAATAGCAATATAAATTGGCCACACACGACCCATATGCATAAAGGAAAAGTATACATACCTTATAATCTCGATGTCTCATCATAGATCTCTTCGGGGGCCCAAATAAATTGGGTATATGGATTTCTTTCTCTTGCTTCCCAAATCTCTTTCGATTGTTATTC
>NC_081353.1:19144215-19217238 GCF_029784015.1 Lycium ferocissimum
TTGGTGCTCTAATTGGATTTAGTATTTTTGGAGTCGCCACCTAATTTATTATGGAAAACTGGAAAAACCGGGTTTAAAGATTTTTTCAAAATAAGTAAAAATCTTTTTGGACCAAAGTTCGAGCTAATTGTTCTGGTGATCCCCTAGAGAAGGTTTTACGCACCCTAGTATTAAAGATCAGTCGAATACGATTGACCTACGAGCTTCAATGTGTGATTTCTTGTATTTATTTGTTTAAAAATGTTTAACTTTCTGCAAAAATTCAATTTTTTGTTCATATCATAATTTTTGAAAAAATTCGGCAACAAGTCCCCTTATAAAAAGGGGTTTTTGGGTTTGAAAATTCATGTAAGTGTTCAACTTACTTTATTCTTGGGACTAGAACACACCTGGGATTTTTCCCAAGTAGAGTCGCTACTATTCTAGTCCTAACGAAATGGGTTTAGTACTTATGGGTTTTATATATGTGTAAAGTATGGGATATATTCCCGTTTATATATATATATATATATATACATTTTCCGATTTGAGCTAAATTTTAAAGTGAAGCCCATAAGTCAAATTGTATTAAGGTCGGGGCTAATCGGCAGCCAAGAAGGTCCAAATATTTGCCTCTTGGTCTCATATTATTTTTCTCTTTTGGCCCAACTGTGTTGTTTCTATCAAAGAGTTTAAAGTACATTAGTTTTAACAAATGTCTACTTTTTTTTCTAGAATATCATATGGGCTTCCAGGCCCAACACATTTTCAGATACTGATTTTAAAAGGAAAAAGGACACTATGTGTCCAGTGGCCCAAAGTAATGCCACATTTGGGCCTAATACCCCCAGGAGTCCGCTCGCCCCAAAATAATGCCAAAAAATGACCGGCCGGCCCAAAATAATGCCAAGCGCTGGCCGGTCCAGCAGCCCAAGCTCTTTTAAAAAAAAAAAAGTTGGGGACTAAAAGTCGCCACTAAAGGCCTGCTACAGAAAAATCAGGCTTTTTAGTGGCAATTAAAAAAATCGCCACTAAAGGTTAAACATCCCAAAACATGTATAATATATGTATATTTCGTAAGAAATATACCAAAATATGTATAATATGTATATATTTAGTAGTATATACAAGAATGATATAGTTTATATACATATGTTGGAATTAATTATACATTTATTATATATAAATTATACTTTAATTATACATTTATTATACACCTATTATACAATAATGATATGATATTTTTTTTTTTTTACATATACAATAGTGATACATATTATATACCACAATGATACGGTTTCTATGATACATTTTTTATTCGTATGATACACTTTTTATACAAGACTGATACAGTTTATATACATATGCTAGAATTATATATACACTTTCTATACAAAAATGATACATATTATATGCAAAAATGATACAATTTTCTATTCTATAATACACATTATATACACAAATGATACATATTATATACAAAAATGATACATAACTCAGTGATTCATATTTTATACAGCTTCTATACATTACAAATAGGTACTGATACATATTTTTATACACAAATGATACATATTATCTACAAAAATCGCCTCAGAGTTTTTTGGAATATTTCTTACAAAATATACACATATGGGATATTTAACCTTTAGTGGTGACTTTTTTAGTTGCCACTAAAAAGCCTGATTTTTCTGTAGCAGGCCTTTAGTGGCGACTTTTAGTCGCCACAAAAAGTCTGACTTTTTTTTTAAAAAAAAAAAAAAAGCGCTTGGGCTGTTGGGCCGGCCAGCCTTTAGTGGCGAATTTTTAAATCTTTTGTAAGGCTTGCTACAGATTTTGGCTACCGGATGGGAATTGTTTTGGAGCTACTTTTTAGGTTTGGGAAAACCTGGGCCAGGCGTGGGTTTATTTTGGGCCCAACAGCCATATGTGTCCTTTTCCCATTTTAAAATCCAGTGTGGTCCGTTTATTTCTAAGCCCAGAAAATGTCATAGTTTCTGTCCATAAAACACATGTTTTTGTTCTATCTTTTGTAACTTCAAAGTTTACCAAATTTCCGAAGAGTTTTTGCATCAAATATTACTTTGGATTTCTACTTAGCATATTCAGACCTTTATTTAATTGCAAAAGGTTTGAACTCATTTATCCTTTTTGACCAATTTCTAGAAATGAACCACTTTGAGAAAAAGGTTTTTACTATATCCGGCAACTTTTAGTTTTAAAGATCTTGGTTCCATTTTTTTTTTTAAAACATTGTCACGAAAAGAAAGTCTCATTTTTAAACCAAAATTTCCATTTTTAACGCCAAGTTAGACTTAAGTAGTTTTGAAATCATTTTCAGGGCGACTTTCCTAATCGCTAAATAGTAATCCTAAATTCTAACATTTATAGGGTTTCACCATACATATGAGTTCATACAGTAATTAAACAAATAATCAAGTAGAGGGGAAAGGGACTTTTATTTTTAATTTTTTTTTTTTTTTTTTTTTACTAATGGGCTACCCGCACCCAGCAGGCTATTTTCACCCATAGCTGGGCCTTCAATAATATTTTCTTCCCTTGCCATTCCCCTCCTCGGACAGACTCGATCATACATGGAATTAGGCTCATCCCAATTCATGTGATAAATGCAAAGGCCAACTAGACCGAGGGTATTTTTCGCAAACACACAAGAAAAAATAAAGATTAGTAACTAATCAATAGACAATCATTTAATCATTACTATACTAATTTTATTTATTAAATTTGGACAGATTCAGTTATAAATAATAAGAGCTCATAGAGATTTAAGTGAAATGACACAGACTCAGACCCAAAACTGTTACAATGTAAAATAGGCCCATAGGATCATTTTCTTAAATGAAAAAGGAGTAATGTCACGCAAACAAATATACACAACTATCAACCAATATACCATTGATGTACACACCTATGGAGATACTAAAACAGCCTAAAAGGGAAAGTTTTCACCCTCTTCTTCCTGATGTCGCACAAGATTCAAGGGGTTTCCAGGAACCCTAGACATGGCAGACACCAGGGAAGGCTCAAGCTTAATCCCCAAATGCTATTTTTGTCTCTCCATTATGGGTTTAATTCATAGTATAATGAGGGAAGAATGTATATTTGATAATGACAACAACCAATCCCTTAACAAAATATCAATGTATATTAACTACATATACCTAACCAGTTACTTATTTTTAGCATCAAACATCAGTGCCCTATTGAATTCAAACATAGTCACCAAGATGTTTAAATAGTTTATTACACAGCCAAGACCAAATAAAGATAGTCCACAGTCCACAAGCACAAACCAGCGTACATAATATATACCTAGTATCAGTTTCTAATCAATTTTTAAGGAGACAGCATACAAGACAAGTAAATGAATATAATAACTAGTGACTAGACTTTTAAAGAGAACAAGTTAATAGCCACTAGATGTCATAAACCAGTTATCAAGATATGAATCAAAATAAGTTGTCAAGTAGTAGTCTCTAATTTAGTTTCAAGTTCAGGGGTTCAATAGCCTAAACCGGTTCACACTTGGAAGCAACATCGTGAAGGGAAAAAGGTTTCTTCCTTTAACAGTTTCAAAATATATATATATATATATATATATATATATATATATATATATATATATATATATATATATATATATATTTATACTCCCTCTAATGAATCATTGAATCACAACTTAAGCCAAATATATATATATATATATATATATATATATATATATATATATATATATATATATATATATATATATATATAAAGATAGTAGTCTAGCTTAATATTAAGCCAAGTGGCGTAATATGGACAAGCCACTTGGCAACAAATTCTATTTGCATTAATTATTAAAGAAGTTATTAATTGTAGTTCAAAATATTATCTAATTTAATAATAATAATAATAATAATAATAATAATTAATCTATGTAAAGCAGAGTAGTCTAGCTTAATATTAAGCCAAGTGGCGTAATATGGACAAGCCACTTGACAACAAATTCTATTTGCATTAATTATAAAAGAAGTTATTAATTGTAGTTCAAAATATTACCTAATTTAATAATCTACTACTACTACTAATACTAATAATAATAATAATAATAATAATTAATAATAATTAATAATAATAATAATAATAATAATAATAATAATAATGAACTCACGTAATATACTCATATGATATTATCAACACATAGTAGTAGTAGTTGTTGTTAATAATAATAATGAAAATAATAATGAACTCACCTAATATACTCATACGATATTATCAACACATAGTAGTAGAGTTGTTAATATAATATCTGTATCTATATTTATAATAAAAGAAGGGTAGTTTAGCTTAATATTAAGCCAAGTGGCGTAATATGAACAAGCCACTTGGCAAAAAAATTCTATTTGTATCAATTTTAAAAAGAAATTAATAATGGCAATTCATATATTACCATATGAAGGATCATGTAATATAATTTTAAAAATATTCATATAAATTATTCCTTATATGAACTTTAGAATATTTGCAATTCAAAAATTACCATATAAGAAATAACATTATATGACCACGAATATCATAACAATAATTTTCCTTATAAAAAAAAATTAGAGCATTTTCAATTCATGTTATCATATAAGGAATACTAGGATATTAATAATAATAATAATAATAATAATAATAATAATAATAATTATTATTATTATTATTATTATTATTATTATTATTATTATTATTATTATTATTATTTATAAGGAAGGTAATTGCATTAAGGTTAAACCAAGTGGTAATATATTAATAGACCGGAAAAATTATAAGATTATTAATAGATATAACTAGACTATTACAATTAATTAAAAAGTTAGAGAAAGAAAAATAAAATTTTTAAACCACATAGTCTAAGATAACTTATGACTATTTTTACTTTGGGATAAGTTAA
Organism: Lycium ferocissimum; assembly: GCF_029784015.1. NCBI lineage: Eukaryota > Viridiplantae > Streptophyta > Magnoliopsida > Solanales > Solanaceae > Lycium > Lycium ferocissimum. The sequence goes on from NC_081353.1 coordinate 19,149,137, forward strand.
AATATAAAATAAAATAAATGAATTTACTTAAGATATTAATTAGGACTTGAAAATTTAAAAAATTTCAAGCAGCAAAATAAGATCTTAAATAAAATAACTATAATATATATAAGTAAGAAAATAACTCTTTATGCTCGGCAAAAAAGATCTAGGATTAAATATTAAATGAAATTTGCAATCATATGATTTCCTCACTAAATGCTACATTTCATAATAAGGTTATTAGATATAAGGAAAAAAGGATGTGTAGTATGATTTACTTTTCAAATTTAAAATGAGACTTGATTGTTCAGGGCTTTCAGAAATATGGTAATGATTTTTCTAAATTTAACATACAAAGTAAAATAAATAATAAGTTTTTTCCTTTCATTTGAATTAAACACTAAATGAAAAAATTAAATTAACTATCATAGTTGGGAAAATATTATAGAAAGATGAGGATAGAGATAATGCAAAGGAGGGAAAATTTATTTGCTTATTGCATGTAATCGAGAATCAAAGTTATTGAAAATTCTGCAGATATTTAACAAAAAAACATGTATATCATAAGGTAAGAAAAAGAATAATGTTTGGAGAAAGATTTAGTTTTGGGCAATTAAAGAAAAATTGGCAACACATATGATTTTCTAATTAAATGCTACATTAAATAATTAGGTGATTAGATGAAAAGAAAAAAAAGATGTAGTTATGATTTACTTTAACATTTTATATAGATATAGAATATGTATATTAGATATAGGGTATGAAAAAAATTATGTTGGGATTTATTTTTTTGGCCTATTAAAGGAAATTGGCGACACATATTCTTTCTCACTCTTACATTTAATAAGTCATCAGATGTATGAAAAAAAGGACGTGGTTATGATTAACTTTTCAAATTTAAAATGAGATTCGGTGGTTTTAGGCTTAACCTGCTATATATACCCTTCCAGTAATACATAAGTTAAATTAGATTTGCTCCTTAAAATTACTCTTCCTTCCGTCACCGCTTCTTTCAAAATTATTTTTTCTCCGTCTTCCCTTTCGGATAGAAGGTTCTAGCATTATATATGTATATTGATTGAATAGGTCTCCATTTATTTAAATTATTTTTTGATTTTCACTAGGTTTTATAGTGCCACAAATGTATGGGAAAGAATGAAGATATAATATTTTTTTGTGTGAGTTGATTAATTAATCTTTTTTAGTTTTGTTTTCAAATGAATGATCTTATGTGGCTTTATCTTGTGATATGACGTTTTATGATCTAATTTGCATTATTTCTCTACCATTTTGTTGCATAAGTTACTTTCATGTTCTTAACTTTTTATCAATATCTCCAGAGAATTTATATCGTTAGTTCTCTTATTTGTAAATCTTTTATGTAAATGTAGGTCATATTGCTTACTTATTTTCGTATCATATTAGCAAAAAAGAAATAAGAAACTTTATTATAAGTATTTAGTTTTCTTAGTTTCTTTTTGAATTTTAGAACATCTCATAATACTTCTTCGGATTATAGAAGGCATTAATTTGTTTTTATAGTGTTTGAAACTTAGATGGAGCAGTAGGAATTGGCGATAGCAGTGCTTAATTTTGTCGTAATTTCAAGCTATTATTTGATCTTTTGGTTGATTTCATGTGTTTTTTAATATTATTGTTTAATGATGGTGATAATTTATCTATTAATCCAATTTTGAGAGAAATATGGTTGGATTAATTAATGTATTATACAATAACAATAGACAAAAATCGTTGAATTTTTTTTTCCTAAAATTATCTTCTTATAGTGTATATATATTTGGACAAGATTTTATTTGAATATGAGATGGAAATCATTTGAATTATCATTAGAAAAGTTATATTATGGATAAAGTCACGTATTTGAAATCATAACGAGATAAAGTTAAAAATAAGAAATATTGAACAACAAAAGAATTTCAAGCTTTGGCAATGTAATGATACCAAGTATAATAAATATAATATCTATAACGATAAATAAGGAATACAGATGTAAAAAACTTTAATGTAAAAATATAGAGGAATATGACTTAACAATATATAAAAAGATTAAGCATAAAATTAAATAGTTAATACTCACCGCGCATCGCGCGGGTACGTACACTAGTATCTTATTAAAAGTAAGTGTTCTTTTTCAGCTTCATTAGATGAACCAATTCATGTTCAGACATACAAGTGACTGAGTAGATACCTAGCAAGTTATCATTTACCAAGTTAAACTAATTTATCAACACAGAAATAACCCATACCAATCTATATTAAAAAAGTTGATAGTTTTGAAATGACTCAAAATGTTCCAGTTTTAAAATCCATAAGCTAAGTCAAGCCCATAGTCAAATAGAGATCTAGTCTATAGGAAAACAAAAGAGGAACACTGGGTGTTTAGGACAAATTCAGAACCCAAGCAAGTCAACACTTAGTTACTAGGTGCGTTCAATCTTTTTTAAACCACTTTCCCTTTGATCGGGACACTGACATGGTCATGTATTAAAACATATTCTCCATAGATTAGACAAAACAAATTTCAGCAGGTTATAGTCTAAGCTTAATCTTGTAAACAAGTTTAACTATCAATTTGTAAACCATGATATAACCTCACATTAGGGTCAAGGAACCAACTTATTACTTCATATTTTAAGCTTACACAGAATCGTGTAATCACAATTAAATCTCTTTCAAAATGAATACAATGTTGTCACAAGACATGGATCAACAGAGACCATCAGAAAGCATTTAAAATAGATTACTTACTTCTTTTAGACAAATTTAGACTATAAATCTTTCAAGCAGTCTTAGGAACATGACTCAGGGAAAGATTCACATATCCTGAAAGCACATACTAACTTCAATCCTTGTTAAGGGATTAAGACTGGAAACTTTTTATCAATATAGATCTAAATGAATGCTACCTTAATTATTATAAGACTAACATTAACATATAGCTGATTCTGTCAGTGTAGACTGTAATTAGACTAATCAAGAACTCATATTAAGTTAATAGACAGCAAACAAAAACTCACATTAAATCATCATAAACAGTGGCACCTTTTAAACCAACTTAGACAACAACCAATTAACAAGAAACCATATTAAGTAAATATAGACATATTGAACTAATCTAGGTAACAATAAGTTAATAAAGACATTTATTAAGCAATAACAAGACAGAAATCAAACCCCAATTACTAAACATCATATTAATCTAACTTAAGCAAAAATGAACTAGCAAACTAACAACATCAAAACCAAACTAATATTAACAACACAAAAAAAATTAAATAAATGCAATAAATAAATAAAGAAGAAATAGGGAAATTACCTTTCTATGGCGCAGCCCTGAAGAGATTAGATTTAGAAAATCCTTCTTCTCCTAACTCAGCCAATAATCACAATAACAACACTTGAATATTTTTTTAAAAAAATAACCCGAAAATTAAAGGTTTTAAGCAAAAATAGCTAGAAACCCTAGGTATTCGATTTTGTTTTTTTTTAAGCAAAAGAGATTTTCAAATGCTCCTCCTTTTTTGAAAAAAAAAATGCAAATTTGGGGTTCTATTTATAGAACCCTTAAATCATAAAATCCTAGGTTCCAAACGATGCGGGACTTTTGAAATTTCTCAATTGCATGTTATCCCAACAAACATCAATGATTGAGAAAACGTAAACTAACAGATAAAGGGTTAGATTTAACCCAAAAATGAGTCGATCCTCTTGGTTCTTTGTGAACCAATGAGATTCGTTGATTCAAATTTGCAAACCAACAAAAACCATTAAAACTTCTCAGTGTATTTGACTGTTGCTACACGAAGAAGTAAAATAATAGAGAAAAACTGAGAAGAGATACTGTGTTTGGGGTTGAGTTTGGTGAAAATGGGTGAAGAAAATAATTTTTTTACCTCAAATGGTCGGACGAATCTTTTGGAAAAAGCAAAAGCAACTTGCTCTTTACCATTTTGAGTAGGTGTGACGAGGAAAGAGAGAGTGGCCCCGCGGCGGCTAGGGTTTCCTTCGAAGGAAACCCTTCTCACCTCTTAAAGGTCGTTTGGTTCTGAAAATGAGAGGAAGAGGGGGTATTCCCCTTTAGTCTGTGAGGTGGGCCGGGTCAGTCCTTAATGGATTGGGCCCGGTCGAATTTTGAAGGAAATAAATTGGGGGGGGGGGGGGGGGGGGCTTTGGTTTGTCAATATGTATACATGATATACACACATGTATATGTATACGTGTGTGTAAATTCGTGTATACCTATATATGGTGAGGACATTCTGCACAAATTTTAATAAGTGGCCAATATTGAATTGATGTCTATTAATTGGATATTTTCAAAAGAAGACCCAATTTAAACTAATTGGTCAAGTTCAAAAGAAATAATAATAATAAAATAAATAAACTTTGTCAAAATTCCTTAATTAAATTTGACTAGTTCAAATTATTGTCATAATTGGCTAATAATTAATTATTTCAATTATAGACGCTTAATGGAAATTTTCAAAATCAGTTACAATTAAAACTCAATTAACTATGATAAAAAATCCAATAGTTTGATTAAATAGAATTGAAGGGTAAAAAGGGTTAATTTACTTAATTAAATAGATTCCTTGCATAAAACAGAGTAAAATACTTTGCAAATTGCTATTTTAACAATTTAGACAATTAAGTGAATAGTTATGGAAAATTATCCTCTCTTCTTGGTTAATCAGCAAAAGTATACTAATTGTGAAAATACTTAAATTAATTTATAATATTATAAAAATTATTTTATCAAACAAAATTGGCAAAATATAGTCTAAATAAATTTTAGAAAATTATTTTGACTTCTAAAAAAACATATTTCCTTCTGTTTAATATTTCAAGGACTTTGATGTAATTAAAGCAAATTATGGGAGGTCAAAAATTAGGTGTCAACACTGCTCATCTTCTCTTTGTCGAACTCCGACACAAGAGGTCGAAGATAACTGGCCACCCCCACGAGTGAGACAAAAAACTGCAGTCTTCAGGAATGGTGACCATGGTCGACTTAGTCCTCCTCGGTTAGTCCTCCTCGGCTCTACACTTGGAGCCGAAAAAATATCTACAAGTCGAGACCTCGAACCAGACTCAGTAGACCGAGTAGGCCTCCTCGATGCTTGTGGAATATGGAGGTGTCTGAACCTCGAGGCTTCCGTTGTTGCAGGAGGATTATCGGCAAATATGTGATCAAAACTCTCTTGCTCCAAAGACAGAGCAGGAGGAGAAGGTGAAGTTGTTTCGACTCGTCTGGCTCTTTTTGCCGAGGGCTCTACCTCTGGGGAAGTATCTCCCGTAACATCGATCATCTCGTCGGCCCTTAAAGGAATTGGGGCTTGGAGATATTTGGTTATCGGGGGTAAAGGGGTCTCAACTTCCCCGCGTGTGGCAGTGCCAAGAAGATTAACTGCGGCGCTTACCTCCAGTACCTCCACCAGAGTCGTCCCAATTTCGGTAGTAGCAATAAGGGGATTTGAGGTAATACTCGCGACCTAGATGTCATCATCGAGATCATTCCTCAAACCACGAGCTTCGGATGAGCCAGCTGCGTCCCTCGAACTTTTCTTTCTTTTATGGCCCTTAGAAGATTTGGGCTTCTTTTTCTTCTTTTCAGCCTCGACAATAAGTAATGCTGACCCTGAGATGTCAAAATTTGAACCCGGTGTGCAGGCTTCCTCCGCTGGTGCGGGTCGAGGGGTCGAAGAACCCTTTCCCAAACCTGAATATCATAAAGGTTGAATCAATAACAGAGGGTTGAACAAAAGAAAATAACAAGAAACGAAGGAAAGAGAAAAATACCGTAGTTTTTTGCTGCCCACCTATCGCGGGGCAGATATTTCCATGTTCGCTCTTGTTGCAGATATTGGCTAATAATACTCTCGATCCACCTAGTAAATCGGGGTATCGCCTCCAAAAGCCACCCATCAACTGAAACATCATAAGTATTTAAGAGAAATGTTCAAAGGCACATAAAAAGAGGATAAGCCCTATAAACTTACGTTTGTCATTCCACCTTTCGGGAAAGGGCATGTACTCTGCCGGTATAATGTTTGCAGTTCTAACTCAACAAAACGATCATACCAGCCACGATCTCTATTCTCATTGACGCAGTAAAGAATGGGATTCCTCCTTCATTTGGAGAGCTTTATAACTCCGCCACGAAAGACCCTCAAACAGTATAGTCGGATTAGATGGTGCAAGGTGAAGTCAACATTAGCATTGTCGGCCATAAGGCGGAGACAGGCCACGATCCTCCAAATGTTCGGACCAATTTGAGGAAGGCACACTTTATATGTCCGACACATCTCAAGGATAACCGGATCTATTTGGGGGTCGAGCTTGAAAGAAAAAGGGTATGTGTAGATATACAAAACCCCTCCTTAAAGTTAGTGATTGCTTCATCATCACCGAGAGCAATGATCTCTATAGGGCGGTTATCCCAACCGCACTCAGTTCAGACTCGGGGAAGGTGCGCCACTTTGATTGATGAGGGGTAAAGCCTGACGTCATTACCCCAAATAGACTTTTTTACAGCTGTCTCGATGGCAAACTCGTGATCGAAATTGTACCTCGGGGGGATTATGTCCTTGGCCTGAGGTTCGAAGGAGCTATCTTGTGTTTTACCTCCGAGGCTGGTTACAGCCTCGATATTCAGGGAAGAAACTGAAGAAACATTTTGGGAAGTAGAATTGGTGTTCGTTGCCATTTTGAAGATTTGAAGATTCGAAGAGGAAAATATGAAGATTTGAAGAAAGAGAATATGAAGATTTTAAGATTTGAAGAAGAAAATATGAAGACATGAAGATTTGAAGAAGAAAATGATGACTTGAAGAAAAGTTTCCAGAAAATGGATAAGATTCTAGGACCTCTGATGAATTTTCTTAGAAAATTTCAAAGACTCAGAATTCGAAACAAGATTCAAGGAGAAACAAGAGCAGAACAAGGTAAGTGAAATAATCGAGAGGTGAAAAGTAAATAGTGAAAAGTGAAAACAATCGACCTTTTACAGAAGAGAGTGATGGGCTCTGAGGCGGTCACCAAAAGGTCGACCAACCAAGGGAAGACACGTGCCCGAAGTTAGAGAGACGGGACATGAAGAGACGTATCGTTTACCGCCTTTTTTCAAAGGGAAGCTTTCTAAGGAAGTCACCGAGGTTATCAATCCACTTCTCGTCACTTCGATGAAATTTCAATCCGAGAAGTGTGGGGACTATCTGTATACGGTAAAAACTGAAGCAATTTGTATATGGTAAAAACCGGAGTAAATATCGCAGCTGTCCGGTGAGAGGTCGAAGAAGAGAGAGTTCATTAGCCTCGGGTAAGATCGAAACGAACGAGGGCCGAGGAGTTGTGAGTCTTTCCAACTAAGTGTCAGAAACCGAGGGTATGTTGATAAGCACATAAAACCCGAACCTAAGAGGAAGACACTCGTCACAGGTCCGGAGTATCCGTTGTGAGCTAGGTTACATGTCACCTAACCGCTCCGCCTTTTACGCTGATGTCCGTACAGAATTTATGACACCCGTACGGACGCCGTCTTGTCCGTTTTGTGGTTTTCTAAAAAGGCCTATTTTGGGTTGTATTAAAGGCCCATCTACTTTTGGCTATAAATAGGGATGCGTACCCTTCATTTAGGGATAGTTTTTACTATTCATCATACTTGTAATCAGAAAAACAGTTTAGAGAAAGGAGTTTTATTACTGATTGGCTGGGGTAATAGAAGCAATTTCCAAAACCGGACCAATTCTCATAGTCTACAATTTGGTTTCTTAAGCTTTACTTTCTCTTATTCATCTTATTCATCAATATACATTTATCATTTGCATATAATACATAACTTATTAATCTAGCCATGTATCCTATAAACCATTTACAAATTTAATTGTTACCTTTTTAAGGGTAAACAACCTTCCCTCCAATATTTTCATGTAAAATTTCCATACTTATGACTTGTTTCACTTGATGACTTACTATTAAATATTAAAATCATATTTTTATCTTTGATTTTTGTATTATTGTTGATTTCAACACTTTTTACTTCACAAAATTTTATTTGGATAAATGTGAAACACTTTAAAGTAATTTTGTATACGGAAAAGGGCCAAAATTACCCTTGAACTTTGGGAAATAGTTCATCCATACCCTTCGTTATACTTTAGGGCCAATTATACCCTTACCGTTATACTATGGGGTCAATTATACCCTTATGTCTAACAGCTGCCACGTGGCATCATCCCAGCCCTTCAAAATTATTTTCCCCTCAAATAATTTTTTACCCACTAAAATAACCCAACCTGACCCGATTATTTTTTTCCAGTCAAGGGGTAATGGGTTGGGTCCGTATCAGTTTGGCTGGAAAAAAAAAATCGGGTCGGGTTGGGTTATTTCAGTGGGTAAAAAATTATTTGAGAGGAAAATAATTTTGAAGGGCTGCGATGATGCCACATGGCAGCTGTTAGACATAAGGGTATAATTGACCCCATAGTATAACGGTAAGGTTATAATTGGCCCTAAAGTATAGCGAAGGGTATGGATGAACTATTTTCCAAAGTTCAGGGGTAATTTTGGCCCTTTTCCGTTTTGTATATGATCGATCTGTTATGTATGTACATGAGCAGGCTTAGTTTTAGGATAATTGTAAGGTCCCACAAACTTTTATATTTAAACTAGACTAATTACAAGTGTAATGATATAATTAAAGTAATATCGGTTGTGCATAACCCACACACCGACAAAAAATAATTGAAATACGGTACATGAAGATGGAGCAAGTTTAAAACATCGATTATTGGTGGCGACTAGCGGTGTTCATGGTTTGGTTAAAAATCGATCCAAATAGAAGACCGAACCAGATCGATTAAATAAATGGATATTTATTTGGGTTTGGTCTGGTTTGGGTTTAAATTTTTAATAATTGATAAAATTTTGTTTTGTTTGATTTTATTTTAAAAAAAAAAAATCGAAGAAAAGCTCGAACCAAGCCGACAAATTATATACACAATTTTTTAATTGTATTTATGCAATATATTAATTTTTTATAGATTATTATAAATACTTTGTATACTTTTTCATCAAATCTTATTCATCTCTAATAAGCTAATGAACTTTACACCTAATGCCCATTTCTTAAAAAGAAAGCCATGACTTCAATTAACTCAATTATTTAAAGAAACAATAATAGGATTTATTTAAATTTTTTATTTTTTATTTCTTATAAACTTTATTCACTTGATTAAAGCTAATAGATTTTAAGATATTTGCCACACTTTTCAAGTAAATTATAGTTATCACAATAAAAGAGTAATAACGGGCTATAAGTTCGAAAATGATTAAAAAAAAAAAAAAAAAAAAAAAAAAAAAAAAAAAAAATTTCCTAATTGTGGGGGAAAAAAATGAAAGATAGAAATGCATTAGTGTCACCACCCAATTCGCGAGTCGTGGTGGCACCTACACCCCCCCCCCCCCCCCCCCGAGTAGGCACACCACATTCCCAATAACAAGTTAAATAAGCGGAAAATTAAATAAGAAGAAGTTATCAAGTCTTAAATACTTAACATAACTAGAAATGTCACGACATCCCCAAAATCTGGTCAAAGGGTACAAGAGCGCTAAACATAGCTCGGAATACAAGTCTGAAAATACCCGAAGGCTACATATTGTCTGTCGAATACAAAAATAGAAATAAATAAAGAAGGTCCTTCAGAGGCCACGGATGACCAAGTAGCTCACCCTGAATGACTGAAAGTTGTCACCCTCGCGCATCAGCCACGGGGTGTAGAACTGGAGCCTGGATCGTACTCTACACTCAAAAAAAAGTCTAGCAAGAGTAGTATCAGTACAACACTAGTACTGATAAGCATCATAGGCCGACAATGATTAGATAATGCATGAAGAAGTGGAAACTAACAAGTAGCACATAGAGCAAACAGGTATGGTCATGTATCATATACAAGTAAAGTGTAAAGGAATCATGAAATCAGCCAAGACATATATAGTTCACCAAATGATCAGTCAAATATATGAGTGGATGAATGCAATGCAATGCAACAGTCACCTCTCTCACTCCACTCTCGTACACACATGCTAAGGGCTGTGAATCAAAGCCATGACCCATGGGGGACCCGCGAAGTCCGTGTACCACTCGTGCTCTCCGGCAGAAACCTCGGAGGCTATCAATCACTCTCAATCTCTGGCAATGACCTCAGAGTCTCTCTGTCACTCTCAATCTCCGGCAAAGACCTCGGAGTCTCTCAATCACTTACCTCACCATCATCATAAGAATAATATGGAAGGCATGTCATGCATGAGATCATTCTCAACAATATCACCAATATACAATCAACAAATACAAGTCATATTACAGTCCACTGTCCAATTATCAATATTACCAATCATTTTCATGTGATGAGTGAGCTAGTATGTGACAGAGATACAAACAGGTGATAATCACAGAAAATAACACATATGGCGACAAGCCCACATAACAGCTGACAGAGCCAACCTAATTGGAATTCACCTCCACTTCTTGCCAGAAGGCCTATCGTGCTATCCCCGTCACTTTCTACAACGACATACGATTCTCTAATCAGAGTCTAACTAAAGTAGACCGTAACCTACCTCAATGTCAAGTGGTGCCACGAACGATCAAGCCAATGCCTTCCCTTTGTGTAGAGCCTTTGAAAGATCGAAGTCTATCAAATATGCGATCTACGTTAGAATACGAATCTAAGGACACCCATATTGCTATACTTATATTCGACACTCAAAAATGCATCTCGAAAAGTAACCTCAGACCCAAAAGGGAAAAACTTGAATTTTATTCGAAATTCATTTTACCCATAACCTAATATTCAATTACATGGAGAATATGTCAAAGTTGAAGTGCAAGGAAATAACATGAGAAAAGTCCCAAAACTGAAAGCTAAAGTCACGAACAGACACTTCAACCCCTTAGTAAATATGGGGAATCCATCAACTATTTATCCATTTTATCACAATTCATCTAAATATTCAATTGGTATTTACCAATATATTAACATTCTAGTTCCAAAGTAAAATATCCCAATAGTGTACGAAGAAAAGGATGAAACAGTGGCTTCTAATAGCCTAATCTAACTCTCAAACATGATTTCCATCATCATTACTTCAATCATATGATCCTAACGACTACCAGAATTATTAATAATAAGTTGGGTCAACATTCGGAAAAAAAAAAAAAAAAAAAGCAGAATGAAACGAAAATAGTAACAATAGAATTGTAGCAAAACTTTAACCTATGACTTTCCTTTATCCTCATCATTACTACCTAATGATTACCTAATCATTCTACTGACCTAACAAATTTATTACTCCCTCCATAAAATCCAACCAGTAGGACCAAAATTGTACACAACAACATTCATTCTATCACTTTCTCACTTATTAGCAAATCCTTATTCTTTCTAATCATTACTAATCATCATTTTACAATGATTCCTTTGCCCTCTTTTAGTAAACAAATATAACTTAAATCATGTACTATCATACCTGATGCTCACGCTGATGTACCCCTAAAAATTGATCCAAAAAAATATATTTTCTCTGCTCGTTTTCCGTCTGTTGTTATGACAAGGAGGTTTTCTACTAACTGCTTCTTTCTTCAAAAATTAAGAAAATCAATTACCCTGATATTTTATCCCCACAACCACTACAAAGTGGTTTCAGCCATAATAGGCAATGAGCTTGGCCCACTTCTTTACCGCAATAGGCTTCCTAATTTACTTATTCGATTAACCACTTTGTTTTATTTAAAAATTATCCACTCCGTCAAATACCATATTTACCAACTTATACCTTATTTGTGTGCAAATAATATTTTTATGAATAAAATATTCACACACATTAAATATATATATATATATATATATATATATATATATATTTTTTAAAATTTACTCGTTAATTAAATAACCGAGTCACCCCTTATCGCAAGCTATAGACACCAAAATTAGACCACGAAAAGGGTGTTTTAGATATATTAGGCCTAAAAGTGCTAAACGACCAAATGGGTCATTACATCAGATACCAATCAAACAATCGCTCGTCCTCGAGCGACATGGGAAAGATGGAGAAAAAAGGTACCTAAACTGTCGAACAACTAAGGATGTCTACTCCGCATATCCGCCTCGGTCTTCCAAGTGGCCTCCTCAATCAGACGGTGCTTCCACTGCACCTGCACCTTCACTGAAGCAATATCCTTGGACCTTAACTTCCTCACTTGCCTATCCAAGATTGCTACCGGCTCTTCCTCGAAGGATAGATTCTGATCAAATAGTACTGAATCCCACTGAATGATATAAGACCCGTCTGAATGGTACTTCTTGGCATGAAAACATGGAATACCGGATGAACACACACAAACCTGGTGGAAAAGCCAACTCATAAGCCACCTCGCCAACACGATGAAGAATCTCAAAAGGGCCAATAAACCTCGGGCTTAACTTGCCCCTTTTCCCAAATCGCATTACACCCTTCATGGGCGAAACCTTTAATAGGACCTGATCACCAACCATGAACTCCATGTCACGAACCTTCCGGTCCGCATACTCCTTTTACCCACTTTGAGCCGTAATAAGCTTTTCCTGAATCAACTTTACCTTGTCCAAGGACTCTCTCAACAAGTCAGTACCCCAGGGTCTCACCTCAAACGCATCGAACCACCCAATCGGAGAACGACATCTCCTACCATACAAAGCCTCAAACGGTGCCATCTTAATGCTTGAGTGATAAATGTTGTTGTATGAAAACTCCGCCAACGGCAAGAACTAGTCCCAATGACCACCAACGTTAATCACACAAGCCCTCAACATATCCTCAAGCATCTGAATAGTCCTCTCGAATTGACCATCTGTCTGCGGGTGGAACGCGATGCTAAGATCTAACTGAGTTCCCAATTCCTTCTGCAAAGTCCTCCAGAAATGGGAAGTAAACTGAGTGCCTCTATCTGAAATGATGGAAATGGGCACTCCATGCAATCGAACAATCTCTCTAATGTAGATCTTTGCCAACTTCTCTGCGTTGTAGGTAATCTGAACCGGAATGAAGTGCGCAGATTTAGTCAACCTATCCACAATAACCCAAATTGAATCAAACTTGCCCAAAGTCTTCGGAAGACCCACCACGAAATCCATAGCAATCCTCTCCCACTTCTACTCGGGAATGGGCATACTCTGAGTCATACTACCCGGTCTCTGTTGCTCATACTTAACTTGCAGGCAATTCAAACACTGGGCAACAAACTCCACAATGTCTCTCTTCATCCTGCCCCACCAGTAATGCTGTCTCAAGTCACAATACATCTTCGTGGCGCCAGGATGAATAGAATACTAGGAATTGTGAGCCTCCTCCAATATCAGACGAATCAAATTGCCAACCCTAGGAACGCAAATGTGCCCCTTAATCCTCAAAAAACCCTCATCATCAAGGATAGCCTCCTTGGCTTCCCCATTTAGCACCTTATCCCGAATCTTGAACAATTTAACATCCTCAAACTACTGGGCCCTAATCTGCTCCTAAAGAGATGACCTCGCCTCCACACAAGCTAGAACCTTATGAGGTTTTGAAATATTGAGTCTCACTATACTATTAGCCAAACACCTCCATGGATAAAGGACGCTCTCCCACAATCAAACGCGCCAAGCTACCCATACTCCCTGCCTTTCGGCTCAACGCATCAGCTACCACATTAGCCTTTCTCGGATGATAAAGAATGGTGATATCATAATCCTTAAGCAACTCCATCCATCTACGCTGCCTTGAATTTAGATCTCGATTAAACGGAAGACTACGGTGATGCGTGAGCACCTAAACTCCATACAAGTAATGCCTCCAAATCTTCAAAGCGAAGACTAGAGCTACGGTGATAAACCCGTGCATACGCGCACCTCTTGCATCAAGACACAACCCAAGCCAATACGAGAAGCATCACAATATTACAAGTCCTTTCCTTCAAGTAAAGCTAAAATCTTCAAAGCGAAGACTATTGGACTCTCCTCAACTCCGGACATCACCGGAAAGTCACATTTTTATGAGTCAAATAGGAAGCAATAGATAAAAACCGCTTCACAAATTGACGATAATAACTCACAAGGCCTACGAAGCTCCGAATCTCAGTCACTGAAGTAGGCCTGGCCCAATCTCTAACAGCCTCGATCTTCTTGGGATCAACCATAATCCTGTCCTTGGACACAACATATCCCAAAAATGCTAAGGAACTAAGCCAGAACTCATACTTAGAAAACTTGGCATACAATTTCTTATCCTTCAACAGGCCAAGCACGATCGTCAAATGCTTTTCATGACGAGAACCGAGATGTCATCAATAAACACGATCATAAATAAATCCAAGTAAGGCTTGAAGATCCCATTAATCAAATCCATGAAGGCTGCGGGGGCATTAGTAAGCCCGAAAGATATCACCAAGAACTCATAAGGACCATAACGGGTCCTGAAAGCAGTCTTCGGAACATCCGGTAACACTTCGTGCATTCGGGCTAAAATTTGACTCATAAGACGGGGGTATAATGAACCCAATTTGAGTAGTGTATAAATGGTGTTTGAAACCCAATCAAGACATGAGAGGAGTCCTTGAGCAAAGGAAAGTGGGAAGCTACCCTACGAGTGTTTTCAAGTGAGTTTGCACCACTCAATTAAAATAAGTATACGGAAAAATGCGTAAGGAATTTGGGAAAATTTCCTTCTTAAAAGTTGTAGATCTTTGAAATACCTTTCTAACGGTATATTATGGAGGTCAATAGACATTTTACAAAAACCGTTTTACTAAAATAGTATTAGATATACGGTGGAAATGAAAATTATACGGGCCGACGTAAAGTAAAATTGGCCCAGAAGCCCAAATCAATAACAGATTTACGGTGAGACAAGGCCTACGGGACGTAAAATAGAAGCGAAAGACAATTATAAAACTTCGTTTTTAAGGCTTTTTCACTTCATTCTTTACACCCCAAGCCCTGGAACGACCTTATGCGACCCAACCCCGTAATCTGCCCGAGTTAGCACCCAAACGCATTCATCGGGATCTGGACGCGTATACAAATATCTATCTCAAACACATCTCAAACTCAAACACATATATATCGAGAGCCGACAAGGCTAGCCGATGGCACATTCGGGCCAAAAACATATAATATACAAACTCATCCTACGGGGTAGGCACACAACCCACATATATCCGTACCTCTAACGGATCATATGACGGACGGGGCCCCGCCGTGCCCCCGAACACACGCGCGCTGCAACGAACGAGTATATACCAAGATGTAGGCTCACCGGATAAAAAACTTGGCAGATACATCGGATTTCTTATCCTTCAACAGGCCAAGAAATACAAGAACAGATCCGAGCCACGAGGAGTACCGAAAGTAAGTACCTTTCCAAAATGTCAAATGTTTATTTTTCAAAATACAAAGTATGCATAGGGCACGAGAAAATATTCCTTCGCCGGGCGCCATAACACAAGATAACACCGAAGATTTGTCGTATCACATCAACACGATCATATCAAGATAACTTCATAAAAAACGAACCGGCCCTACGGCGAGGTCTCGGAACCGTAACACGCATAACTCCGGAATATAATCATAATGCGCACGACAAACCGGCCGGGGGAACGATGTACCAACAAACCGCACGAAGTCGTGAGTAACCAAGCATAAAATCATTATCATAAGTTCAAAAAAAGTAAGTAAAAAATAACCATACTTGGGAGTCGGGAAAAATCGTCATACCAAACTCTTCCAAACGTCTTGAACATAAAAGAAGGTCGCGGGACCCACGGACGAGCGTCAACCCGAACCGGGCCCGCCTATGGAAATCATACTCATCACACGTCATACAACCTCCCACGACGATATCGAGGCAATCCGAGCCCTTAGTCGAAAGTTATGAGCGTTCGTAGTTTCAACATCAAAAAATAGAACTCTTTTGAAAACCAAGTTTTTATGCAACTTTAAAATCAACTTTTCCAACAACATCAAAAGCCAATATTTTCTCACATCAACCGAAAAAGACAAACGCGAATCATAGACATGCTCGGATTATACGAAGAATTTCCTCGAGGCAGTATCATGCCTATAAACTAAGACATGCCAAAAGAAAGAAGGGTTAAGCTTTACATACCTGCTTGCACACAACGGTAATCCAAATCAAACTTATATCTCGAACTCTCCAAGATCTACATAACATCAATAAATACCAACGTCAACCATAAGCACTTAAAAGCTTATTTCCAACTAGCACATAATCCTACGGAAAATTCAAAGACTTCCTTTATAAATGGACCAACCCCGAGAATTCAACTCGGCCAAACTCAACAACACAACAAACCAACAATCATTCCAACAATATCCACAATCAATTAGAGAAACGCATTCGAACATTAAAAATCCTTCTCCACACATTCCAACAATATTCCAATTATGCTTACTACAACTACATACTTACAAACCAACATGAAATCAAACTAACGCATATTCAATTATCAATCCAAAACCATTCAAACAACATTCAAGAATTCTTTAAATAATTCATACAATATTTCCAACAATCCAACAAATACTCCATTTCACCCAAAATGATCCCCAAACCCGAGAACTTCAACTTTAACACATTCCTCGGTTTCAAATCATGATTCGCTCCAACAATCCATACTCTAACCATGTCATTTCCATAAACATAAAAATTACACTAAATGCACTAAACCTTCCAAATCAGCCCCTAACACTTACAATACCAACTTTAATCATTAAACTCTCATTTCCAACATAGAATTCGCATAACGACAACAACCAAAATTCCAAGGAAACTAATCCATTTCTTGACACACATCAAAGGCCATATCGGCCAACCACACACATACATATTCATGATTTTCATTTATTTCAACACACCACAATAACCAAACACACTACATAATACTTAGTTCATCACTTAGAACACACAACACACATACACGGCCAAGTACCCTAGTACATGGCTCAACTTCAAACACCAAATTTCCATGAATTCCATCCATATCAACATACAACAACACACATAAACCTTTCATAACTCATAAAAACAAGATTAAACTTACCTTTCTTCACAAATCCTCAACTTGTCCAAAGTTGGCCAAGGATGAAAACGAGTAATCCGACGCTTGAAACAACACCTCCACGCTACTAAGCACCCTCAAATTAGTAGGTTTGCATCAAAGAAATAATTTTAGAAGGCTAGTTCTTGGACTCATTTTTTGGAACCATGGCCTGAAAAACTTTTTTTTTTTCTCTCCAAGGTTCTTGTTTGCTCTAAGTCTTGAAATGGTGATGAAATGATCCCTTTGAGTCATGATCTTATTTCAAATAATGGCCAACCATGTGGCCATGGCCCACTCAAAGGTGGCCGGCCACATGGCCATGATTTACTCCTTCCATTTTTTTCAATAATTGGCCAACTTCCACAATTTCCACTTTTGGTCCCGAAGTTTCTTTGATGATTCCATAACGTCATACACACTTAGGTCACATGACAAAATCGAAGGTCACACGACTTCATATCCCAAGTCTTAACCCTAACTTTTCATAGTTAACCCGAATCGTCCCGTCGTTCAAAATACGTTCTTCTATTCTCTCCCATCATCAAGAACACCAAGGTAAGCCTACTCTAATCATTTCAAGTTAATTTTAATATATATCCTTGTAATCTAAACAAGAAATCATCATTCCTAACCTAGGATTTTCAAGAAAACCCATCTCAAGGTTCAAGAATTCAAGATTTTGGAAATCTTCTTTAAAGTTAAAATCTTTGATTCAAGTTTGGAGCATTATCAGGTATGTAGAGTTACTATCTACGTGTGGAAACATCATTGTTTCTTCCCCACGCCTCATAATCCATAAATTATGATTCTCTACTAAAACTAGGGTTTCTATACCATGCTCATGATAACCCTAGGTCCATGTCTATGATTATATTATGTATGAATTGTTATATCCATCATTGAGTTCTTAATATTTCTTTATGATTATTGAGAATCCGTCCATAATCCATGAAAACCCATATCTTGTATTCCATGGGTTCTTGCATGCATGTTTTTAAATAAAAATGCTTATTTCATGAATATCCTACATGGCTACAAGTTTTCATGCAATTGTATTATATAACTATGTTCATACCATGACTCAAGATACATACATGCTAAATACAAGTTATTTTATGAAACCATGTTTACAAGTTATTTCATGAAACCATGTTTACAAGTTATTTCGTGAAATCATGATTACAAGACAAGTACAAGTTAATTCACAAAAATCATGGGCTTCTTAGCCAACTATATTATGTTCATGTTTTTGAGAGTTGCATGAATTACCGAGAAGGCTCAGATAGCCTGAAACTACGTAGCCACCGTAGGACAAGGATCGCTCCGCCCGATTAGGACGATACCTTAATTTTACACCGAATGGATCCATCGGGCACGTTACCACCTCATACCCGGCAAGGTATGGGGCTCGCGGGTCCGGCGAGGTACCGGACTCCACGTACCCACGTGGTGATATCACATGGTCGGTTTATGAAATGCTCTCCCTATATATATATATATATATATATATATATATATATATATATATATATATATATGTATTCATGCTCATGCTCATGCTCATGTTCATGTCCAGGTTTTCAGTTTCAGTTCTTATCATGTTATTCCATGTCCCATGTTATTTCTTTCAGTTGCTTTACATACCCGGTACATTCAATGTGCTGACGTCCCCTTTTATTGCCGGGGCCTGCATTTCACCATGCGGTACGGATTTACGGGGACGACGCCTGCGCTCGGTGGGATGCACGTACCCGGCTTATTGGTGAGCCCCCTCTCATTCGGGGTTTAGACATTGTCATTCTTTAATTAGTTTTGCATCTAAAGGTATGCTGGGGGCCTTGTCCCAGCAAGTATGTTTTCTAGTCAGGATTCATGATTAGACTAGTCAACTTAGTTATGTTAGACATGTAAGGTGTTTAGTCATCTTTGGCTCAACTCATGTTATTTCCGCATTTGTGATTTAATTTTCATTAAATTATTATGACATCTCATGTTTATGAAAGCTCATCACGTCCATGCTATATTTCCACTCATGTATGCCTCATGATGATTCAGCAAGCCATGTGATTCGCTCGGTCACATGCAGTAAGGCACCGAGTGCCGTGTTTCGCCCAGGCCATGGTTCGGGGCGTGATAAAACTTGGTATCAGAGCCTAGGTTCAAGTGTCTTTAGGGAGTCTATGAAATCGTGTTCAGTGGGGTCACTTTTATATGTGTGAGGGCCCCATACATATAAATAGTTGACCGCCAAGACATTCAGGATTGTCTCACTTCTTTCATATTCTAGATCGTGCAGTTAGAGCAGTACTTTTAGGATGCCTTTCTAATTCGTGTATGTACGTATTTTCAAAAAATGCGAAAAGGAAGTACACCGAAGGCTACGGCCACCCGCCAAGGGGCTACCGCGGAAGCAACTCGCGAAGAGACCGTTCCGACTCGAACGGCGGCCCAACCGCTCCTACGGTTACACCTCCAAGTGATTCGGACGTTAGGAATGCTATCAATATGCTCGCACAGCGGTAGCGACTCGGGCCCAACGTCGGAATGGGTCAAGTTCGGGAAATAATGGAGAGTCTTCTAAGAATAAGGATTTCCTCGAGAATGAATCCCCCGGTCTTCACAAGGACAAAGAAAGACGAAGACCCTCGGACTACATTGATGCTCTTGAAGAAAATCTTTGATTATGACGATTCTGACCCAAAGCGGCTACTTTTGGAGCTCATCGAGTGCGAGCATTGCTAACATATGGTATGAATCTTGGAAATTGTCCCGAGGTGAGAATGCGCCGTGCTACATGGGATGAGTTTGCAAGGCGCATTCCTGAACCCTTCATGCCGGTAGAGGTCGGGAAGCTAAGGTCGAGCAATTCTCGAAGCTTAAGCGAATGGCAGGTCAGTTCAGGACTACTATTCAGAGTCTGTCAGTTTGGCCAAGCATGCTTCAAATATGGTCCCGGACATGAGGGCGAGAGTGAGGAGGTTTGTTGGAGGACTTGATTCCCACTTGTATGATGGGGCCAACATTGCTACAGAGAATGGGGGAATGACCATCTCCAAGATGGTTGCTTTCGTACTAGGCAATGAGACAAGGCTAAAGGAGGAGGAAGCCTTGCAGAAAGAGAAAGACAAGGAGTTCAACAAGATGGTCGAGTCTGGGACGGTTCGGCGGGAACGGAAACGGGGAAATTCTTTAAGAACAGGTCAGCAGGACCTGCTCCGTCCCTGACAAGTGCCCTACTTCCCAAGTTCCGTAATGATAAGAAGCAGAATTTCAGGCCATCAAGTTCTTACTCTCAGGCTAGTGTGGGTCAGTCAACTTATACTCATCCAATATGCGGTAAGTGTAACAAGAGACACTCAGGTGAGTGTCGTGTGGTGCGATGCTGCTTTAGATGTGGTCGAAGGGCCATTTTCGAAAAGAGCGTCCATCAGCCGGACAAGGTGCGGAGGTAATGTGACGCAATCCATAAATTCGGCGACTCCTCGTCACAATTGCCCGCGAGGGCGTGGAACGACAAGGTCCGGAAATACACGCGTGGTCGGAACCGTTTGTATGCATTGACGGGTCGTCGGGATGGCGAGGCTATAGCGAGATGTTGTCACGGGTACACTTACGCTTTTCACTTTTGAAGTATATGCCGTTATTGACCCAGGTTCCACCTTATTTTATGTAACCCCTTTTGTTGCTAAAAAAATTGGGTTTGAACCCGAAAAGTTGCATGAACCCTTTGAAGTGTCCACCCCAGTGGGAGAGTCAGTTATAGCTAGGCGTATTTATAGGGGTTGCCGAGTTTTAGTCTATCACGCGAACCATACTGATTTAGCGGAATTAGAAATAGTAGACTTTGATGTGATCATGGGTATGGACTGGTTAGCTTCATGTTATGCCACAGTATGTTGTAGAACTAAAGTTGTAAGATTCGAGTTTCCTAATGAGCCAGTCATAGAATGGGAGGGTAACTCAGTAGTACCCAGGGGTAGATTTGTTTCTTATCTAAAAGCCAGAAAAATGATTTTCAAGGGTTATATCTATCACCTAGTTCGAGTCAAGGATTCAGATGCCCAGACTCCAACTCTCCAGTCCGTACCAGGTTGTAAATGAATTTTCGAGAGGCCTTTCCCGAAGATCTTCCCGGGAGTCCCTCGACGGGGAGATTGAATTTGGAATTGATCTACTTCCCGATACTCGGCTGATATCTATTCCGCCATACGAATGGCTCCCGAGTTAAAAGAATTAAAAGCCCGGTTGAAAGATCTTCTTGACAAGGGGTTTATTAGGCCCGATGTTTCACCTTGGGGTGCGCCGGTTTATTTGTCCGAAAGAAGATGGTTCCTTACGTATGTGTATAGACTACGTCGGTTGAACAATGTCACCATTAAGAACGGTACCCTCTTCCTAGAATAGATGACTTATTTGACCAACTTCAGGGCGCCCAATGTTATTCCAAGATTGATCTCAGATCGGGCTATCATCAGTTAAAGGTTAAGGAAGTTGATATTCCAAAGACCTCTTTCAGAACCCGTTATGGCCATTTTGAAGTTCTTGTTATGTCATTTGGGTTGACAAATGCGCCAGCTGCTTTTATGGATCTTATGAACAGGGTCTTCAAGCCTTATCTCGACCTATTCGTCATTGTCTTCATTGATGATATTTTGGTGTATTCCGTAATGAGGGGTGATCACGCGAACATCTCAGAATAGTGTTGCAGACTCTTAAAGATCGCGAACTTTTTGCGAAATTCTCAAAGTGTGAGTTTTGGCTTAAGTCAGTGGCATTCTTAGGCCATGTGATCTCAGGAGAAGGCGTTAAAGTTGACTCTCAGAAGATTGATGCGGTAAGGAGTTGGCCCAGACCCACTTCAGTTTCGATATAAGGAGTTTCTTGGGTTAAGCGAGCTATTATAGACGTTTCGTTGAAGGATTTTCCTCTATTTACGCTCCGTTGACTAAGTTGACCCGGAAAAAGGTTAAGTTCACCGGTCGGATGCTTGTGTGAGCGAAGCTTTGAAGAGTTGAAGAAAAGATTGACTTCGCTCCGGTTTGATGCTACCGAAGGAACCGAAGGGTTCGTGGTTTATTGTGATGCTTCGGGAGTTGGTCTCGGATGTGTCTTAATGCAGCATGGTAAGGTTGTAGCTTATGCATCTCGTCAGCTCAAGGTTCACGAAAAGAATTATCCAACTCATGACCTAGAGTTGGCAGCGGTAGTTTTTGCACTTAAGATATGGCGTCATTATTTGTATGGAGTGCATGTTAATATTTTCCCGATCATAAAAAAGCACAAGATATATCTTCAAGCAAAGGGAGCTGAATCTTAGGCAAAGGAGATGGCTCGAATTGCTTAAAGATTATGATGTGGATATCCTCTATCATCTTGGAAAAGCGAATGTTGTAGCTGACGCTCTTAGTCGGCGTTCCATGGGAAGTCTAGCCCACGTTGACACAGATAAGAGAGTTATGACCAAGGAAGTTCATCGTTTGGCCAGTCTTGGAGTCCGACTTTTGGATTCCGAGGATGGTGGGGTGGTTGTTCAGAATAGAGCTTTTTCCTCGTTAGTTGTGGAAGTCAAGGAGAAACAGTTTAATGATCCCTACTTGTTACAGCTGAAAGAGGGGATTCACAAGCATAAGACGATGGCTTTTGAATAAGGGGGAGATGATGGTACCTTGAGATACCGAGGCAGATTATGTGTTCCAGATGTAGATGGGCTCAGCGAGCGAATTATGTCAGAAGCTCACAACTCCAGGTATTCCATTCACCTCGGTTCCACTAAGATGTATCATGATCTTAAGGAGATTTATTGGTGGAATGATATAAAGAGGAATGTAGCAGATTTTGTAGCTAAGTGTCCGAATTGTCAGCAAGTGAAAACCGAACACCAGAGGCCTGGTGGCTTGGCTCAGAATATCTATATTCCGGTCTGGAAATGGGAAATGATCAATATGGACTTTGTATCAGTTCTACCTCGTTCAGCTAGGAGACATGACTTTATTTGGGTGATCGTTGACAGCTTACTAAGTCGGCGCACTTTTTGTCGGTCAAGACCACGGATTCGGCGAAGATTATGCCAATTGTATGTTAATGAAATTGTCGGATTGCATGGGACCCCGGTATCATTATTTCGGATCGTGGTGCTCGGTTCACGGCGAACTTCGAAAATCCATTCGAAAGGATTGGGTACCAAGGTGAACCTCGGCAGACTTTTCATCCGCGGACGGATGGCCAGTGAGAGCGTACTATTCGGACTCTGGAGGATATGTTGAGAGCATGCGTCTTGGATTTCAAGGGTAATTGGGATGATCACTTGCCTCTCATCGAGTTTTCCTATAATAATAGTTATCATGCTAGCATTGGGATGGCACCATTTGAAGCTTTGTATGGGCGAAGGTGTAGGTCACCAATTGGTTGGTTCAAAGTTGGTGAAGCAGAGTTGTTAGGGCCAGATTTGGTCTATCAGGCGATAGAGAAAGTCAAATTGATTCAAGAGCGTTTGAAAACGGCTCAGAGTAGCCAGAAGTCTTACACAGATGTGAGGCGAAGGGACTTAGAATTTCAAGTTAATGATTGGGTGTTCCTTAAAGTCTCACTTTATGAAGGGTGTTATGAGATTTGGGAAGAAAGGAAGCTTAGTCCCGGATATATTGGACCTTACGCTGCCGTGAAAGGTCGGTCTAGTAGCCTATGAACTTGAGTTGCCACAAGATTTGGTTCTTTGTACATCCCGTGTTTCATGTGTCCATGTTGAGGAAGTGTGTAGGAGACCCGTCGTTGGTTGTTCCTACTGATACTATAACAGTTAAGGATGGTTTGACTTATGAGGAGGTCCCCGTAGCCATTCTTGATCGTCAAGTTCGCAAGTTGAGAACTAAGGAAGTAGCCTCAGTAAAGGTCTTATGGAGGAGCCAGAAAGTTGAAGAGGCTACATGGGAGGCCGAAGAAGACATGAAATCCAGATATCCTCACTTGTTTGAAGAGCAAGCAGATAGACTTCAAGGTAACTACCTTTAGTATTCATGTCATGTCCCTTATGTATTCATGCCTCACGTTTCACGTTCAAGTTCAGGTATTCTCTGTTCATGTCTCATGTTTTAGCACTTATGTTTTCATGAAACTATGTCATGTCAGTTTTCCATGTTCCATGTCATGTTTCTTCACGTTCATATATTCAAGTTATGTCCAGCCACATCCTTAACCATGACCCATCATTCGAGGACGAATGATCCCAAGGGGGAGATATTGTAACACCTCGTGCATTCGGACTAAGATTTGACTCATAAGATGGGGGTATAATGAACCCAATTTGAGTAGTGTATAAATGGTGTTTGAAACCCAATCAAGACATGAGAGGAGTCCTTGAGCAAAGAAAAGTCGGAAGCTACCCTACGGAGCGTGTTTTCAAGTGAGTTTGCACCACGTCTCAATTAAAATGAGTATATGAAAAAATCTGTAAGGAATTTGGGAAATTTCCTTCTTGAAAGTTGTAGATCTTTGAAATACCTTTCTAACGGTATATTATGGAGGTCAAACAGACATCTGTACAAAAAGTTATGCCCGTTTTACTAAAACAGTATTCTGCCGATATACGGTGGAATATACGGGCCGTGAAAATTATACGGGCCGTATATTCAGACCGTAAAATTAGCCCAGAAAGCCCAAATCACTGGAACGGATTTTCGGTGAGACATACGGTCCGTAAAACTTCTACGGGACGTAAAATAGGGCGTAAAATGGGTCCGACAGCAATTATAAAACTTCGTTTTAAGGCTTTTTCACTTCATTCTTTACACCCCCATGCCCTAGAACGACCTTCTATTCTCTCCCATCATCAAGAACACCAAGGTAAGCCTACTCTAATCATTCCAAGTCAATTTTAATATATATATCCTTGTAATCTAAATAAGAAATCATCATTCCTAACCTAGGATTTTCAAGAAAACCCATCTCAAGGTTCAAGAATTCAAGATTTTGGAAATCTTCTTTAAAGTTAAAATCTTTGATTCAAGTTTGGAGCATTATCAGGTATGTAGAGTTACTATCTACGTGTGGGAACATCATTGTTTCTTCCCCACGCCTCAAAATCCATAAATTATGATTCTCTACTAAAACTAGGGTTTCTATACCATGCTCATGATAACCCTAGGTCCATGTCTATGATTATATTATGTATGAATTGTTATAATTCCATCATTGAGTTCTTAATATTTCTTTATGATTATTGAGAATCCGTCCGTAATCCATGAAAACCCATAGCTTGTATTCCATGGGTTCTTGCATGCATGTTTTTAAATAAAAATGCTTATTTCATGAATATCCTACATGGCTACAAGTTTTCATGCAATTGTATTATATAAATATGTTCATGTCATGACTCAAGATACATACATGCTAAATACAAGTTATTTTATGAAACCATGTTTACAAGTTATTCATGAAACCATGTTTACAAGTTATTTCATGAAATCATGATTACAAGACAAGTACAAGTTAATTCACGAAAATCATGGGCTTCTTAGCCAACTATATTATGTTCATGTTTTTGGGAGTTGCACGAATTACCGAGAAGGCTCAGATAGCACCGAAACTACGTAGCCACCGTACGACAAGGATCGCTCCGCCCGGTTAGGACGATACCTTAATTTTACACCGAATGGATCCATCGGAGCACGTTACCACCTCATACCACCGGCAAGGTATGGGGGCTCGCTCGGTCCGGCGAGGTACCGACTCCACGTACCCACGTGGTGATATCACATGGTCGGTTTATGAAATGCTCTCCCTACTTATCATGTTTTACGTATATATATATATATATATATATATATATATATATATATATATATATATATATATATATGCTCATGCTCATACTCGTGCTCATATTCGTATCCGAGTTTTCGATTTCGGTTCTTATCATGTTATTCCATGTCCCATGTTATTTCTTTCGGTTGCTTTACATACAAGTACATTCAATGTGCCGACGTCCCCTTTATTGCCGGGGGACTGCATTTCACGATGCGGGGTACGAATTTACGGGACGACGCCCTGCGCTCGGTCGGATGCGCACGTACCAGCTTATTGGTGAGCCCCATCTCATTCGGGGTTTAGACATTGTCATTCTTTAATTAGTTTTGCATCTAAAGGTATGCTGGGGGCCTTTTCCCAGCAAGTATGTTTTCCAGTCAGGATTCATGATTAGAGATTTCATAGACTAGTCAGCTTAGTTATGTTAGACATGCAAGGTGTTTAGTCATCTTTGGCTCAACTCATGTTATTTCCGCATTTGTGATTTAATTTTCATTAAATTATTATGACATCTCATGTTTATGAAAGCTCATCACGTTCATGCTATATTTTCGCTCATGCATGCCTCATGATGATTCAGCAAGCCATGTGGTTTGCTCGGTCACATGCAGTAAGGCACCGAGTGCCGTGTTTCGCCCAGGCCATGGTTCGGGGCGCGACACATCCTCCGCTCGAGTCTTCAATTAATGATAACCTGACCTCAAATCAATCTTAGAAAAGATCGACGCACCCTGAAGCTGGTCAAATAAGTCATCAATTCAGGGTATTGGAAACTTATTTCTGATATCAATTTTGTCATGACCCAATTCGCGAGTCATGGTGGCACCTACACTATCCCCCTGAGTAGACGAACCACATTCCCAATAACAAGTTAAATAAGCGAAAAATTAATAAGAAGAAGTTATCGAGTCTTAAATACTTATCATAACTAGAAATGTCACGACATCCCCAAAATCTGGTCAAAGGGTACAAGAGCGCTAAACATAGTCCGGAATACAAGTCTGAAAATACCCGAAGGCTACATATTGTCTGTCGAATACAAAAACAGAAATAAATAAAGAAGGTCCTTCAGGGGCCATGGATGACCAAGTAGCTCGACCGAATGGCGAAAGATGTCACCCTCGCGCATCGGCCACGGGGTGTAGGCGGAGCACGGATCATACTCTACACTCAACAAAAAGTCTAGCAAGAGTAGTATCAGTACAACACTAGTACTGATAAGCATCATAGGCCGACAATGATTCGATAATGCATGAAGAAGTGGAAACTAACAAGTAGCACATAGAGCAAACAGGTATGGTCACGTATCATATACAAGTAAAGTGTAAAGGAATCATGAAATCAGCCAAGACATATATAGTTAGGTCTGGGCGTTCGGTATTCGATTCGATATTTTCAAAGTTCGGGTTCGGTAATTCGGTAATCGGTAATTGAAAATATATACCAAATACCAAACTTTCAAACTTCGGTTTAGTAATTCAGTAATCGGTAAATCAAACTTCAGTTCGGTACGATATTCGGTAATACCATATTGAAATTGAAGTCCATTGTGTCAAGTATTTTGTGGCATCAAGCCCCCATGATACAAATTATAATCAGTAGTTCTCTCTCAACATACTTCTAGACAAAAAATATCAAGTATGAAGGTAAGCAAATCAAATTAGACCTCCAAAAATCATAAACTTCATGGCAGTCCCACAATAAGTTCATTGAAGCTTGATATTTTATAAGTGAATGAAATTTGAAACATCTTTGTTCGTTAGAAGAGATGCAGTGAAGTCCACCGTATAAACAAATCAAAGATTGATCCAGACAACTAACATGTAACGAAAAAAAAACTGCATTATAGCCAGTTTCCACAGAATTAGAAGTGCACCAAAATTACACTAATCATGGTTAACACCTCAAAATCGACATGTCCAAACTTACGAGTCTAAGCAAACAAAACCGAAGACTATTAAATAGGGAATAAATCCCAGCAGTATCAAGTATTCGAGGCATTACAATGTGGCATTCATAATTATGCGCTCAACGCAATCTCCTGGCCTCCCTTTCAGACTCCAACAGTGTAGGAACATCACCCTCTCTGACTGCCCATGACTTTCTCCACAACGGCATGCTTGGCTGCAGATTCCATTCTGCAAATGCAGAATACATTTGTAAGAGACCAAATGAAAGAAGAGTAGGGGAAAGCCAAACAAACCACACTAGCAACTAGCATGAACTAATGGTAGTATCTATGAGAAAAACCAAATTTTGATTTACAACAAAATGAAAAGGAAGCTCATCAAGAATTAACATCTCAACTAAAGCCCTCCGAGATACCTCTTGATCAAAAGTCCAAGTTGCCCCATCACCCTTTTCACCTTCTAATGGAAAGTATAAATTTAATTGTTTGTACTTGGAATTGGAAGTGTCAACCTTATTTGGATTTCTAGGACAAGTTTTCAAATGTTTATTCAGTCCAGTTGTTCCATTTCTAGTTGGATCAGCTAAGAGAACTTTACCACAATACTTGCACTTTGCTTTATTAATTCCATCTTCTATGAGCTTATCAAATGCAGCCAAGTAGCAGATCTTGGTTGTATAGCTTTCCTCTTCATAGTCACTAAATCTTGTTCAACTTCCGGTGTTGAATCGAGAGACTCAGTAATAGGTGCGCTTCCACCGACATTAGTTGTTCGACTTGCTTTATCTTCCATCTAAACAGAGAAGAGATTACAAATGTTATCTGACATAAATTAGTGAATTAAGTATTTTAAATTAACAACAAAGTTTCTAGTATATATAAACATTAAAAGATTGCCTAAATTAGTAAAGATTACCTAAATTAGTGGATTTAGAATTTATAATCAGTGACATGGTTTATATTTCTATTGTACAATTCAACAAACAACATAATTTTATTAAAACATTATCACAAAATTTGTAAAAGTGAAATCTGACTTAATGAATTGCAAGAGAATATAGTACATTAAACTATTAAAGCAAATAATCAATGGAGGTGTACCTTGAAATTGTAAAAGTGAGAATTAGGGTTGTTGGAGACTTGGAGGGATTAAGGATTTTGTGAGACTTGGGTCGATTAGGGATTTTAAGTGAAGTGACGGTGTTGTTGTTAGAAGAAAATTTTTCACTGTGAAGTGATTTTAGGTGTGAAGTGAACACTGATGAGTGATAGGTAGACCTAGCCTGGGAATGGGCTGGACTAGTAATTTAATTACAATGGGCCTCTAGGCTTTAAGTGTATTTATTTCGGTATTCGGTATTTACCGAATTACCAAATGGTATATTTGTAAATACCGAATACCGAAACCGAAATATCGAATTTTATACTTTTATTCCAAAAAACCGAACCGAAAACCAAAATACCGAATACCAAAATATTGAAATAGCCGGTTCGGTTCGGTAATTCGGTTTTTAATATTTTATGCCCAGCCCTATATATAGTCACCAAATGATCAGTCAAATATATGAGTGGATGAATGCAATGCAATGCAACAGTCACCTCTCTCACTCCACTCTCGTACACACATGCTAAGGGCAGTGCCTCAAAGCCATGACCCATGGGGGACCCGCGAAGTCCATGTACCACTCGTGCTCTCCGGCAGAAACCTCGGAGGCTATCAATCACTCTCAATCTCCGGCAAAGACCTCGGAGTCTCTCTGTCACTCTCAATCTCCGGCAAAGACCTCAGAGTCTCTCAATCACTTACCTCACCATCATCACAAGAATAATATGGAAGGCATGTCATGCATGCATGATATCAGTCTCAACAATATAACCACTATACAATCAACAAATACAAGTCATATTACTGGCCACTGTTGAATTATCAATATTACCAATCCATTTCATGTGATGAGTGAGCTAGTATGTGACAGAGATACAAACAGTTGATAATCACAGAAAATAACACATATGGCGACAAGCCCACATAACAACTAACAGAGCCAACCTAATTGGAATTCACCTTCACTTCATGCCCGAAGGCCTATCCTGCTATCCCCGTTACTTTCTACAACTACATACGATTCTCTAATCAGAGTCTAACTAAAGTAGATCGTAACCTACCTCAATGTTGAGTGGTGCCACGAACGATCAAGCCAATGCCTTCCCTTTGCGTAGAGCCTCTAAATGATCGAAGTCTATCAAATATGCGATCTAGGTTAGAATACGACTCTAAGGACACCCATATTGCAATACTTATATTCGACACTCAAAAACGCATCCCGAAAAGTGATCTCAGACCCACAGGGGAAAAACTTGAATTTTATTGGAAATTCATTTTGCCCATAACCTAATATTCAATTACATGGAGAATATGTCAATGTTGAAGTGCAAGGAAATAACATGAGACAAGTCCCAAAACTGAAAGCTAAAGTCACGAACAGACACTTCAACCCCTTAGTAAATATGGGGAATCCATCAACTATTTATCCATTTTATCGCAATTCACCTAAATATTCAATTGGTATTTACCAATATATTAACATTCTAGTTCCAAAGTAAAATATCCCAACAGTGTACGAAGAAAAGGATGAAACAGTGGCTTCTAATAGCCTAATCTAACTCTCAAAAAGAGTACTATTAAACTCATGATTTCCATCATCATTACTTCAATCATAAGATCCTAACCACTACCATAATTATTAATAATAAGTTGAGTCAACATCCAAAAAAAAAACACAGAATGAAACGAAAACAGTAACAATAGAATTGTAGCAAAACTTTAACCTATAACTTTCCTTTATCCTCATCATTACTACCTAACGATTACCTAATCACTATACTGACCTAACAAATTTATTACTCCCTCCGTAAAATCCAACCAGTAGGACCAAAATTGTACACAACAACATTCATTCTATCACTTTCTCACTTATTAGCAAATCCTTATTCTTTCTAATCATTACCAATATCATTATACAATGATTCCTTTGCCCTCTTTTAGTAAACAAATATAACTTAAATCAATTACTATCATATCTGATGCTCACGCTGATGTGCCCCTAAAAATTGATCCAAAAAAATATATTTTCTCCGCTCGTTTTCCGTCTGTTGTTATGTAAAGGAGGTTTTCTACTAACTGCTTCTTTCTTTCAAAAATTAAGAAAATCAATTACCCTGATATTTTATCCCCACAACCACTACAACGTGGTTTCAGCCATAATAGGCAATGGGCTTGGCCCAATTCTTTACCGCAATAGACTCCGTAATTCACTTATTCAATTAACCACTTTGTTTTATTTAAAAATTATCCACTCCGTCAAATATTATATTTACCAACTTATACCTTATATGTGTGCAAATAATATTTTTATGAATAAACTATTCACACACATTAAATACATATATTCTAAAATTTACTTGTCAATTAAATAACCGAGTCATCCGTTATCGCAAGCTATAGACACCAAAATTAGACCACAAAAAGGGTGTTTTAGGAATATTAGGCCTAAAAGTGCTAAACGACCAAATGGGTCTTTACAATTAGGTTTCTTAAAAACCAAAAATTGAACCAAACTGAACCCAAACTAATAACAATCAAACCGATGAATATGTATTATATTTTATTTGGTTTGATTTTAATAATTAAAAAGTTGGATAAATTGATTTGGTTTTGATTTTAGCCAAGAACCGACTCAAACCGAACTATGAACACCCCTAACTCGCGGCCCTCCAAATTTGTGGCGTGACATTAATAATGTGGAGTCTCAAATTTATAAAAATTGAAAATATATGATTGAGATAAATGTTTGTCGGAGTAATTCTTACCAAATACAATGACAAAATTATGGATAAATTCACTAAAAAAATAATAGTACAAAATTATGTGATAGAGTGATAATGAATATTCTCATAAACAAGATTCAAGTGCAAGAATAAAATACTACACACTAAAATATTCAATACATAACGAGGAATTGAAGAAAGGATTAAGAGTTTGCTTATTAAAGTGCTTCAATCTTCTCCTCCAATGGTGTGGTTGATGAACCCTAATTTCCAAAACTTGAAAATATGGCCAAAGATGACAAATTTTTCTCTCATGTCTTGTTTTTATAGTTCCACAATCTTCCCAACTAAAATATGACCGAAACAACCCAAAATTTTCAGATTTCTGATTTACGTTTTTAGCACTTTTGGCGCTTCTAGCGACTTTTCTCATTTTCTTCAATTTGGCCTCTTTTTGAATTGTTTTTCATTTGGTTTCTTACCTATCACTTCTCAATCATATAAAACCTGTAAAATGGAAGAAAACGACATTAAATGCACTACTTTTCAATCAAAGTCAAAAGTGTACAATTAAAAAAGAGATAAGTTGGAAAAATACCAACTTATTATAGAGCTATGACAAAAAATTATCGTAAAAGCCTTTCATAAAATAATTATGTTATCTGTTGCAATGGATTAGCGATGGATTTTCCATTACTAATATAACTAGTCACTAGAGATGCGCAATGCGCTATCACTACAAAAGTTGTATTTAAAAATTACATTTTTTACATATATATAAACATTTATGACGTACAACGTTTTTCAAAATATTTTTGTATGTAAAATTAATTATGTATGTCTATCGTACGTGTATTTCTATTGAATATTTTAAAATTAATGAAGATAAAGTAATGAGAGACATATGCAGATAAAATAATGAGAGGCATGTGCCATATTTGAAAAAAAAAAAATTAAACATATTGTTTTCCAAAAATGTGATCATATTGTTATCTGTTAATGTTTGCGGTCTTCGTATCTGTTAGATGGCGTATCATTTTTAAAGCTTCTTTATTAGGATCGGGAGTCCGGAATAGTGAGGAATTAGACAAAGCAGTTAATTAAAGACAATAACAAGGATAATAGGAGATAAAGATTTAACGTGGTTCGGTCAATTTGACCAACATCCACAACCCAAAGACAAGCAAATGTACTAACACCAACGGATACAAGAGAGAGTACAAAACAACCAAAGAGAGTACAGAATTAGAGTAATTAAATACTCTAATATCCCAAAACCCCCAAGAGAATAACCTCACAAGATTACTTCAATAAAGGGTTCACACAAGTGTTTCCCAACACAACTCTCTCACAAATAATACTCTAAAAGAAGAGAAGAAGACAAAGAGAAGGAGAAGCTCTTCAATTGTTTTTGGTGTGTCTTCAACTATGGGAATCTCTTCTATTTATAGCAAGAAGTACTTGGTCTCCAAGTTTGTGATGCCATGGTTAATGTCATGAACAAATGTATCACCACACATATTAAAACTTGGTGCCCAAGTTCATTGCTAATAGGCTTATGCCTATATCAAAATGAAGGCCATATTACAAATCTCCACCTTGGCCTAATTTTGAGTGATATAGTAATTTTGCTCCACTTCTTCAAAACGCCCCAAGGGGCAAATTTCACAATTTCATGATGTCAGAATCAGACGGATCTCCGTCTGATGTCGAAACAGTAGCAACACCTGGAACAGCATATCCCAACAACATATACAACGTCCCAGACTTACGTGCCTTCATAAACACAAAAGCACCTCGAGAGACTTCTAGAACTCCACCTTCACCTGTATATTTGCACCCAAGAGATTCTAGAGTGCCCAAAGAGTTGAGATTTTTCTTCAACTCAGGAACATATCTAACATTGGTGAGAGGTCTTACCACACCATCGTGCATTTAATTCTAACTGTACCTTTTCCAACAATTTTGCAGGCAGCATTATTGCCCATCAAGACAACTCCACCTTCAATAGAATCATATGTAAAAAACAAGTCCTTGTTGGGACACATATGATGCGAACAACCCGAATCTAAAATCCACTCATCGTTAGAATTAAAATTATTTTCAGCTACTAAGAATACAGCCCCTTCAATCTCATTAGCTGCAACACTTGCTTCAGCAATGTCAGAATCCCCGTGCTCATTTTTCTTTTCTTTTTCTTTTTTCAACTTAGGACACTCAAACTTAATGTGGCCCTTTTTATGACAATAATGGCATACTAAATTGCTGTATCTGGACTTTGCATCAGATTTACTCCTAACAAATAAACCGATTACCGATTTCCACTACCTTCCCCAGCAATATCTCTATCTATCTGATCTTTAGATTTCAGCATAGATTTGATTTTTCTATAAGAGATAATTTCTTTCCCATAAAGTATAGTATCTATAAAATGCTTAAAGGATTGGGGTAGGGAACATATTAACAAAACGGCTTGATCCTCTTCCTCAATCTTAACATCTATATTACTCAAATCCATAAGAATGGAATCAAAAGCGTCAAGATATAAGAGTATGAAAGTACTTTAATCCATGCGAAACGTGTAAAGCTTCTGCTTCAAGTAAAGTCTGTTCTCTACCATCCTTTTCATATACAAGCCTTTCAACTTTTCCCACATGCCTTTAGCAGTGGTTTCCGAAGCTACTTCATGCAATACATCATCAAAGAGAATAGTATAATACTAGATCTCGCCCTTTTATCAAGGCTAGCAAACTCCTCATCCGTCATTTTTTCTGATTTGTTCTCTTTTCCTTGCAGCACCATATCTGAACCATCCTGAACCAGGATAGCTTCCATTTTCAGCTACCACATACCAAAGTTTGCACTTCGGTTAAATTTCTCAACATAAATCTTTGTTATCATCATAATGACAACTAGAACAAAATCCAAATTAACTAGGCTCTAATACCAATTTGTTAGGATCGGATATCCGGGATAGTGCGGAATTAGACTAAGTAGCCAATTAAAGACAATAACAAAGATAACAAGAGACAAAGATTTAACGTGGTTCGGTCAAATTGACCTACATCCACAACCAAAAGAGGAGCAAATTTACTAACACCAACGGATACAAATGAGAGTACAAAACAACAAAAGAGAGTACAAAATTAGAGTAATTAAATACTCTTATATCCCAAAACCCCCAAGAGAATAACCTCACAAGATCACTCCAATAAAGGGTTTACACAAGTGTGTCCCAACACAACTCTCTTACAAATAATACTCTAAAAGAAGAGAAGAAGACAAAGAGAAAGAAATACTTGGTCTCCAAATTTGTGATGCCATGGGTAATGTCATGAACAAATGTATCCACCACACATATTAAAACTTGGTGCCCAAGTTCATTGCTAATAAGCTTATGCCTATATCAAAATGAAGGCCATATTACATTCTTCTATCATCTAAACTACTAAAATCATTAAAATTAAAGAAAAGTATGCTTTTGTGGTGCATGTTTATCGACCGATAAATCTCCAATTTGAACTGTATTTAAATAAAGATGAGCTATCATTGATGATTTTAACGAATTTGTTTCGTAGCCAATAAATGCACTATTCAACTACGAAATTTAAGTCGTAGCCATTTAAAACTTGTATATTTGACAAAATTTATTGTGACTAAGTTGTAGATTAAATAGAGACAATAATATAATTGTCACTAATTGTTTGAACTATTAGTGACAAAAACCTACAGTCACAATTAAATATAAAATTTTGTTGCTAAAGTTTATAATGATTAGCTATAAATTCTAATTTGTCGCTATTGTATCAACATATTTTTCCGTGATGAAAGTTTTTTGTGTCCAAATTTAACTATTTTTAGGACATAAAATCGTTCGTCACAAATTGATTACATTATTAATGACAAAATAATGTGTCACTAATAATTTTAAATTCGTAGCTAGTAGTACTTTATAAATGGAGCCAACTCATTTTTTGGTGGGAAACTTTAGTGGACAAAATTTTGCTATAAAATTTTATGTTTCGTCACTGAACATATGTGCTTCATGTATTTAAAGACGAAATATAATTTTGTCATGAAAAGTAAACAATTGGTGATGAATTTCACGTCGTAGCTAATAATTTCGTAACTATACATCACATTTGTTGTAGTGAAAGCTCACAGGTAAAACTAAATTTACTGATTCTTAGGGCATACGACTAAATCCCCCCCCCCCCCCCCCCCCCAAAAAAAAAAAAATTGCAATTCGACTCAATCACAGAGGACAAAGGAAAAAAAAAACGCGAGATGAATGCACTGACCTATTTTAAAGAGAATAAGATAGTTCAAGAAAACTTGAACACCAACTCGAAAACGAATCAATAAGTCGCGAAATGTAATCACCGGGATTCACGAGCAACCACAAACACCAAATTACGTAACAATGGCTAGTAAACTGGCCATGGAAAGTGGTAGAAGTTTTCATGTTTGATGATGAGGGAGATGATACCATTCTTAATATGCCTTTTTTTTTTTTTTCGTTTGAAGGTTTCTCCCCTTCAAATTAGGGGTGGGCGTCCGGGCCACCGGATTGGATATGAAATTTTCGGTTTGGATATTCAGTTTTCGGATTGAAAATATTACAATCCAAATCCAATCCAAATAAGTTCGGATTGGATTGGATATTTTAAGTTCGATTTCGGATTATTTGGTTTGGATATTTCGGATTTTCGGATTTGACTCTTGACTTAAGGCAAACTTATTAGGAACGAAATTCATGAGTTAGTTCCACAGAGGTAAATCTAAATCTTAATTGCTCAGTAAAAAAAGCCTTCCAGTTCAAATTAGTATTAACAAATCCAAGTCATATCCAACATAGCAAATTCATACCAAATAAAAGCATTCTGGAAAAGTGAAAATGAACAAACTAAAATCTAAGTAATCATCTGAAAAAATAACAAAGAACTCTGCCGTGAGTGACACTAACATGAGACTTTTGAGACTTGAGAAGTAAGAAAACCCTGTATTATATTTGATAGTAGAGAATTGTTTATTGGATTAATATTTTAATAGGCAGGACCTTAGGTACTAATCTATTGGACCTTTAGAAACTAGACTTAGTAGTACTGGGCACATATGATATAATTAGAGCTAGATAAAAGGTATAAAAATTTTGGATTTTCGGATATCCAAAAATCCATAGTACTAAATCCATATCCAATCCGAAATCCATAAATTTTAAACATAAAATCCGAAGTCCAACCCATAATCCAAATATCCAAACCAAATATTTTAAAAGTTCGGATTTCGGTTTGGTTTTCGGGTTGGCCCAAACTGTGCCCACCCCTACTTCAAATAGAGAATGAAGTGTTCATATAAAGGAAGCAAAATAATAGTAATAATAATAATAATAAGAACGTTAGGGAGTAAAAGTATATATGGCAACCTCAATTCCATTTTGGTAGTATATTTTATTTATGTAAGGAAAGATTCTTATGATATGTAAGGCGATGAAGATTTTCGGAAAAGATCTGACCAATTTATAATTTGAAATTCAGGCTCAATAATAGTTTTACCAAAAATATATAAAACACGTAACCACTAAATTTCTAAGTAGATGAAAATATTATTAACTTATTAGATCAAAAATTTTATTTTATCAAAAAATAATAATAACAATTCACTAGTGCTTACGACAATAACTTCAAAATATTTGCTCAAGTGTTTATAAAAATAGGAGTAGGGAAATGCAAAGAGAGTAGATAAATAAATAAGCAAATAAAATTTATTTGCAAGTGAAGAATGAGACAATAATAATCTTAATAATAATAATGATGATGATGCAGATAATATTGTTATCATAAAATTTTGATAAAAATAGTATTTTGGCCTCGCGAAAAAGATATAAGCTCAAAGGGGTAAATTTGAAAAAAAGGAGGTACAAAATTAGGTGTCAACAACCGGGAAGTGGACGATTTTCCCCTTCTAGCCGGAAAGTCATGTAATCACCCTCGCGACTGCCTCATTAAAAACCTTGCCGGAAAAACTCAATTGGGACAAAAATAGGACGACGGGAAAAAGAGTGCAGGACTTAGGGATTCAGATGATAACTACGCCACTAATTCTTCTACCGTCCACGGCCGGTTGGTGCTGGAAAAGTACCACCACCACAGAAAGCTGGATCTCTGGTTTTTAATGTTCACCCGGAACTTTTAATCTCTGAGTTTTAACTCTTGGAATTTTAGCTGCACCCTAAACTTTTGGCATAATACATAAACAGACACTTAAACTTGGTCTCAGCTGACAAGTATGCCCTCCAACTTTGGGTGTGCACAAGTAGGCACCTCAACTTGTAAAAAGTTGAACACATAAACACAAATGCTGATATAGCACTGACGTGGCACATAAATTTTAGAGGGTCACGTCAGTGCCACATCAACATTTGTGTTTGCGTGTTCAATTTATACAAGTTGAGGTGTCTACTTGTGCCCACCCAAAGTTAGAGAGCATACTTGCCAGCTGAGGCCAAGTTTAAGGGCCCGTTTATGTGTTATGCCTAAACTTTTCTTTGAATTTTGACTCTTGGTTTTTTTAGTTGTACCCGAAACTTTTCTTTGAGTTTTGACTCTTGGGTTTTTTAGTTGTACCCGAAACTTTTTTTTGAGTTTTGACTCTTGGATTTTTAGTTGTACTCAAAACTTTTCTTTGAGTTTTGACTCTTGGATTTTTAGTTGTACCAGAAACTTTTATAACCCCACAGCCTTAGAGACTGGGGATGTTAATGACCGGGAATTTTCTAATTCTTGTTTTGGTGAAGTTCGAAAATTTAACCCATCCGGTTAACTTTACGATCGGGAAACAAATCGTCCTTCTTTTAGCAAT
Organism: Lycium ferocissimum; assembly: GCF_029784015.1. Lineage (NCBI taxonomy): Eukaryota > Viridiplantae > Streptophyta > Magnoliopsida > Solanales > Solanaceae > Lycium > Lycium ferocissimum. The sequence continues at coordinate 19,187,671 of NC_081353.1, forward strand.
TTAAGTGAACAACTTTATAAGAGAGGGCCCTTTTATATTTACGGTGCTTATGAAGAGGATGTCTCATGTTCATCTAGGCACAATTGTTCAGATTCGTAATCCTTATTTACTTTTAAGCGTAAGAAAATTTAAGAATGATTTTGTTCATTCGGACATCTACGAGAATGTTTAAAAAGTGCACGTTTTGCTTCATTCCATTCCCTGAACGTACACAAGTGTTTACAACTTTGCATATTCGACAATTTAGAGGAAATGAACAAAAACACATTGCAAGAGAATCGTGGCTGGGCTGACATCTATTTGGTCCAGCCGGTTTCTGATTCTGGTACCTTCTATTTTTCCGGGGCTGAGCTAGCAGTCCCCAGTTCTTTTCTTTATTCCGGAGCCAGATTCGGGCTATCTCCGGTATCTTATATGGACATGATTCCTTTGGGCATAGTGCTTTTTTTTTTGTCAGTGTTCCGGAGCCTTCTTCAGATGCTTTTGGCACTTATTGTTGTGGTTTCCGCTGCTTTGATGTGATAGTCCCCGGTGTTCGTAGATATTACTGTACTTCATCTAAGTTGTTTTCTGGCGACTTGCTCCGAAAACGCTCCTGCCTTCTGCCAGTACGTGGTCCTGACAGCTATGGTTCAAACCGGTGACTAGAATGCCTCTAATAAAAATTCAGTTGACCTTGATTCCGGATCGTAGAATATATGTCACTATATCTACCTGATCATATTCCATGCGAATCTTTGACTCATACCTATTGTGAACATCTAACCAAGTTGTCGCGGGAAATTCCAGCAAGTTTTCCTTTAACTTCATTGAAGCACTTGAGCTTTTTGGGTTTAAACCCTTGGTGAAAGCCTCTGCTGCCCATTCATCTGGCACTGAAGGCAACAACATGCGTTTCTTCTGGAACATTATCACGAATTCCCGCAACAGTTTTGTATCCTCCTCCAGCATGTGCCTTGATAAAAGCATCTGCAAGCATTTTAAAAGAGTTAATTGAGTGTTCGGAAAGTAACTAATACTATGTCATTGCCCCTTTAGATAATATTTCCCCAAACTTTTTAAATAAAATTGTTTCAATTTCGTCCGGTTACATATCATTTCCCTTCACGGCGCAAGTATACGATGTCACGTGCTCTTAAGGGTCCGTGGTTCCGTCATACTTGGGCAGATCTGGCATTTTGAACCTCTTAGGGATCAGTTTTGGTGCCGCACTCGATGGGAACGGCAACTGTATATATCTCTTTGAATCTGATCCCTTCAATATCGGTGGAGCACCCGAAATTTGTTCTATCCGTGAATTAAACTCCTTCTCATTCTGGTCCAACCGGCTATTCAACTCCTTTTCACTTTTCTCCAACCGACTGGATAGAGCCTTAAGGTATTGCATGACTTCCAGCGCCGCATTGTTTCCAAAAACCATTTTTTTCCAGAGCCATTCTTTTCAAATTCATTACCGGTACCTTCCCCTTGATCAACCGTTGTGTTTACCAAATCTACACCGGTTTCTCCTTTCTTCTTTTGTAAGTCAGCAATTGCCTTTTGCTGCTTTTCCAACATGTCAAGGAGTTTTGATAAATCCGACCCGACGACTCTTACTTCGCCTTCGGCACCATCGTCATCATTTGGAGTTGAATTGTTTCTGGTGTGCTTGGACCCCTGGGGTGAAACCATGTGTTCATCGTTTGTTACCTGGGCTTTTCCTGTTACCGGATCAATCTTCTGAGCAGTTATATTATTCAACACATGACTTGATTTTCAATGTTTGCCATAGTTTTTTGTTACCTGATTTCACATATTGCAAGTGATTAGTAAGATAATTAGAGCAACAAAACAATATCACAATTAAACTTAACCCCACGGTGGACCACGAAAAAGATACAGCTAAATTTGTTAGTGGTTTAAAGGATACGTCAATTTGATTTGTTATATAAAAGCGTAAAGTAATAACAGTTAGCAATGAAATCAAGCAAATGTAAAGCAGTAATGTAATAAAATAAACCTAGGCCGTAAGAACTTGGTGAGACTATTAATGAGGATGATTTCGATTGAACACTCAGCCGTTAAGAGCACTTCGAATCCGGAACAAAAGAATATAGAAAACAAAGGAAGTATATTGTATTGTTATATGATTTCTGATGTCTTGCAATAGAATGAGAACCTCTACTTATACTAGAGCTATGGGGTGGATGATCCACAATTCATGCCCTCTTAATTACTAATATTAATGCTAAAAACAAAAGGTAATTAAAAGGTGATAAAGAGATAATAAACACTAATAAAAGCTAATAAGGACTGGAGAAATCTTGGGGTCTTCTGTAACGTTTCTATAACGGTCACATCTTGAATTACTTCTTATCCTCCACAGGTTTGTACCCGGTGTCATCATGGTTGAGTCACCACTGACTGGCTATTCTTGCCACGTGTTGCTTCCTAACTCACCCAACTCTTGAGATCAATTTTTACCGTATACAATATTGTTGGCTGAAAGAAAAAGTACTTTCTTGTTACATTTCTAAATCAATAATTCAACGGCTAATAACATGGTTCATTACAAAATAGATTACATCTGGAGCTTCACAAGCATATTGAGATAATAAGTCCTTGCTGCCTCCAAATAATTGTACAGTGTACTCATATATCAAACTGTTACTCGCTCCATTTCAAAATAAGTGATGTTTTTACTTCTTCATTTTGTTTTAAAATAAGCAGTGTTTTATAAAATCAAAAAGATATTAGTTTTTTCTTTTAGTTTTACCCTTATTTTAAATAAGTGGAGTTTTATACAACTGTAACAACCCATTAGGTAGTTTTGGTTGTTTTCTCATTTTTGCCTATTTTGCCCTTGTGAACCTACCCCTTTGCTTGTTTTGGATTGTTGTGTAGTAGATGTGGTTGGCAAAACTCCCGAGATAGCTGAAATATCTTAAGTTGGAAAGTTGCTAAGTTGAAGAATCTTTAAGTGTTAGGTTGACTTTAGGCATCATCGGGGGTATTTGTGTCATTTTGGGAATTTCGTCGGTTCCATTAGCTCCGGAACGTCGAATATAGGCTGGTTGTGTAGTTGGTTCAGTTCTCGAGAGCCTTGGGGCATTTTGGTCATTTGGTTGGAAAGTGGGTTTTTGGGCGTTCGGGGTTGACATGGTCAACGAGACCTCCTTTTTAGAGTTGTTGCGAGTACGCGAGTGAGTTCATAGCGCGTTTCCATATGTGTCAGCATATTTGGTTTGTTTTCCGGGAGAGTCCTGAGATTTCGGGTTATGAGAATCAAAAACCAGATTTTGCTGGTTCTGGTGTATGCGCAGGCGCGAGAGTGGTCCTACGGATGCGCTCCAGTTAGAGGAGGTCCGCAGGAGCGAGACTCTGGTGATTTAGCCTTGATTCGCTTCTGTGAAGATTCTCCCGCAGAAGCGAGGATGCCGCTGGGAAGGGAATTCCGCAACAGCGAGCCTGAGATATTTTGTAAATGTTCCACCTCGGCAAGAAATTGTCCGCGGATGCGTGTTTCCTGGTGTGAGCTTGAGTGCGCAGGTGCGGGAATCGCTGAACCGGTTATGGTTTTAGTATCATCTTTCCTTAAGTTTTCCCCATTCTAACACCCTTGAATTGAGAACGTTTTTAAAGGAGAACTCGAGAGATTTCAAGGAAGAATCAGTGGGTAAGCCTTCTAACTCGATTTTATGATTATTTCCATGATTAAAATCAAAGCCCATACTTAGGATGTTGAATTAAAGAGGTAAATTGAAAGGGGTTTTGGAGCCCAAGTTGAGAATTTAGAGATTTTGATGATTGAGCATGAATTCGTAGTTATTTATGGATAATTTTTAGTATATGAGTTATATAAAGCATGAGGAACATGATTCTAGGCTCAATTTACTGTTTTGCCCTATTGGGTTTGGGATCCTAATTTTAGAGCTTAATTTGGTGATTTGAATTTATGTAGCAATATGGGTGTTGATAGACTCGTATTCTAACATATAATCCCTATTTGACTAGACTTTGATCGTTCGGAGATTGTTCGGCTTGGCAAGAGGGCGTTGTGATTCGATCTTGCACTCTTTCTTGAACATGTGGTTGGCTAAAATAAATCTAATAAGAGGGTTATGGGGTGATTAAGGGGGTTCCGATATTCGTGAGGTGACCAGCACCAGTATCAGATACCGATCATCATGTTATGGGTATTTGCGTAATTTCAATTGTATAGTTGGTCTGAATGTCATGCTTTGGGCACTAACTGATAGAATAGTATGATCTTTTGAATCTGTGATTGGGGCTCGATGCCTGTACTTTACGTCTCTTATTACTATTGCCTGTCTTATCTATTTATATGCATATCACTCATATATATATCCTCGTTGAAATGAAAAGGAAGTAAAAGATGAAGCCTTTATGATATTGAGAACATAATAATGGATTTCATGCTTATATACTTGTTCTTGACTTGAGGTATACTATATGCATACTTTATATGTATTCATGCTACGATTTGAGGATATGATTGTGAGTCCGATGAGATCTTGTTCCGGACGAGTGATGATGCTTTAGCGCGTTCTGTTGACAATGGGTCCAGTCGGCTAAGTGACAGGTTATTGAGATATGATGTGATGACACCGTAATCTAAGAATTTACCGGAGCGGTGATATATGGGCCTCATGATCCCCCCATGGGTCACGATTCGTTGGCATTCGAACGTGTGTATATCAGGAAGTGGAAATAGGCTTTGTATTGCATTTGTATCTCACTCATCTATACCTTATACTGTTGTTGTGATTATTGGTATCTGACTTGTCTTATCTTGAAATCTATCTGTTATGTGGGTTTAGCTGTTAATATAACTATCTTGTATTATGGACTAATAGCATACTAGTGTGGTTGTGGTATCGTGAACCAACCCTCGTCTCCATTCCGGAAAGGGTCGGCCAACGATGTTGCTGCGTACCCATTGTATAAATATACTCACACTACATATGATGCACCTTTTTGTGTGCAGATTCGGTCCCCGGTAACAGTAGAGCACGTGACTATTAGGTTGCCCGCTAGAGCCTCGCTGAGAGATCGGGGTGAGCACCATGATTATGGATGGCTCCGAACTCTTTCCTATCCTTTATTTCCTGTGTTTCTTCTTTTCGGACAGTTTCACTTTTGTATTTGAGACTAGATTTACTCTTTAGAAGTTCTTGTGTTTGGTGACATCAAATTTTGGGAAGTTTTGTAATAACTTCTAAGTATTTCTTTTTAAGTTTGCTAAGACTTGAAATTGACTTGCATGATTTAATTCCGTTTTAGTATTTCCTTATATTTTGGGTTGTTAATGGTTTGTGTTGGCTTACTAGTACGGTTGGACTAGTCCATCATGACTTGATAATTTGGGTCGTGACAATAACCAAGAAACTATTAAAGAGCTAGTACTTTTTATAAGGCATTTTTTTCAAGGCATTTCATTAAGGGTAATGCTATGAATCGATTTGGGGATGAAGCCAAGTCAATTCAAATGCGGAAAAATTAAAGGATACGAAGAAAAGGGGATGAGAAAAGAGGATAAATACTTGACCCGAATAGGGAGAATCTTATAGACAAATCTAGGTATATGAAACCTAAACCCTTCTAATTTGAATTCAACAACCCAAAAGAACCAAAGCAATATGAATTCAAGGCAAGATATTCGGATGAAATCCACAAACGAACAATCTTCATGAAATCATTGGAAATAAACGGTTCAAAGATCAACAATGGAATCCACCATTAAATCTACTAAACTAAGTAGCTAAACAAACTATGATAATCCTATCATCACTCAAATATTCATCATCAAAATTCAAGTAATGAAATGAAAGACAAGCTATTTATACAAGCTAAGTAAAGAAGACTAATAGACAATTACAATACTACCCTTAATGAAGTAAGGGCCTTGTTTAGCTAGTCTTCTTTCATCGAATCTCAATTCAAGATTGGCCTTCAATGGCCAAACACGCCCTCCTGCATAGATGGCCCTCTAATCAACCTTGCATGCATGCTCCTTCGTTAAAGCATAACCTTCCTTGCACAAATAGCCAACTCTCGACCTTGTCCAAATTTGCAAGTGTAGCCAATTTGCAGAAATGTCCCTATTTGCACGTTTGGCCACTTTGCGCATTTGGTCCCCTTTCTAGTAGCTTCTTCTTCAATCAACTCCCAAGCCACTTTCCACATATCATAAGCCATCTTATGTGGCTTGTAGGAGCCTCCAAAGGCCTTCAATGCTATCCTTATCACCCATGCCGCTTGTAGAGCTTAAAGTTCCATAACTTGACTTTGGATGTAAGTCTTTAGATGAAGTGTGCCAAGTAGGATCATATCAGGTAAGTTAATTAATAAGAACATTTCTTACATTTTGGGAGTGAGTATTTTTCTTACGAGATGTACCTAAGCTAAAAATACCACTTATTATGAAACGGGGGGAGTACCAAACAACAAATAATCCCTGCATATATATTCATTCCTGGGGGCGTATTCATTGGGTAGATTATGGTGCACGTGAACCCATGATCTCTCCATTAAACTAGATATTTTATGTACATTTTTTCTAGAATTGTTATAATATAATCGGCTGGCTCCATGCTTCACGAAGGTTGAATGGTGCGCTTGGTTGAATGCTAATTTATTTACCTAGAGTAACAGGAATCAATTCCTACTTGATTCATTTTTTTCTCCTTTTTTAGTGATGTATTTATATGCTATCAATTCTAGATTCACCTCTACATGTCTTATTAAACCACCCCTTATTGTTGTGTCGTCGTCCCAATTATTAATGTCAACGACCTAACATATATAGCTCCATATATCAATTTCACTCATGAGTTATATATGGCTAACAAATTATAGAAAAATTTTAATATGTGACTCACACAACTGATATTAGTTGTGTGAGGCTCCATTTTGTGAGACAAAAAAAATTAATCTAAAGTTGTGGACGCATTCATATAAGATGCGGGTTCTTTTTTTTTTTTTTTTTTTTTTTTAAATCTCACAAAAAGATGCCTACATTAATTGTGTGAGGCACACAGTGAAACTTTTCCAAATTATAACACGTAAAGTCAAGAAGATATGACTATGAGGGGTCGGTAGGTGTACAACTTTGGGCGTCGACGTGCATCAAAGCTCGCCATGTTAGTCCTATCCAATTGTACTTCATATTCTGCAAGTTGATTAATGAAGTCATTCCTACCTTTTCTTTTCACGAGTGTTTTAAAAGACGGGAAGTGAGACCTATACTTTTTACTCAATATGGGGCAAAGTGTATATCTCAAGACGCGAGGAGTAAAATTCCACTGTCAAATCGATTTGGACTTACCCTCCCCCCCCCCAACCCCCCAACCCCCAAAAAAAAAAAAAAAAAAAAAGATATTCCAATTTGGGGGGGTGGGGATGATATTCAAATATCAAATTAATGAAAAGTAACTGAAACAAATTACAATCTTCTTTTTTTTTATTAAAAAAAAAAAAAAAAAGTCGTTATCACTATCAGCATGTGGTAGCTGGTCCATCATCATCATCATTACCTCACTGCCGTAAAGAACTTTGTGAGGTCCAAAGTTATGAGAATATCCAACTATAGACTTAGGGAATGAATCTTTATCAAAAAAAGAAACTTTAAAGAACTATTAGACCTTCCAAGATTATATATTCTCCAAGGCTAGGTCTTCTTTCACCAGACATGCTTTGATTTAATGTTAACGATAGGTGCACCTACATCATACGTGAAAAATTATTAGTAGTATATCCTAAGAAATGGAGATAAAGCACCAAGTAACATTAGTTGCACTGAGGGTAATAGCAACTGATAAAAACTTACAAACAAAGGAAAGGAATGTTTACTCAATTTTCTGTTCAATATTCTATTATCCGTTTCTGTTTGGACCATCAGTGACATCATGAAACTTGTGTGGAAACAGATTCGTAGTCTTCGAGAACTGTAAGATTGAAAGCAAAGCAAATAACTCCCACAATATGCAGCACACCAAATCATATATCATAGACATCATCCAACTTGAATTGTCTATGTACAGCAAATCATTTACGCTTCAATTACATCCCTAGGGAACTAGTCATTTTATAAAATATTTACAAATGAAGAGAGCAACAAATGAGATTATTGGCCAAACAACAATTACAATTGCACAAATACTTTTGTCTGATATCCCTGCAATAAAGAGGCCATTAAGCAGAGAAAACAAGATATTATAATCATGCGTCTTCAGTGATGAGTGACCGCATTGTTTGCGTTACATGAATGTGGTCCACCTATCACCTAAGTAAACAAACATAAATAGAAAAATATAGTATATTGCTAAACTTTCTCCGAAAATGTTCTTGACTCATTTTAGATCTCTAAAAAGAAGACACTATTTGGCCACAATAAATAAAGACCACGTCAATAATTTTTAAATTGAAAGCGAATATAGCAAGAAACCGTATAGGAATATCAGACACAAGCCATTGTCTCAACATATTGGTGAGTGTCATACCATTCAAACACCGAAACACCTTCCCACATAACAGGTATCTTTCCATTTTCTACACTCGTAACCTCTTTGATTGTCATACGACGAGTATCATATTCAACAATAACATCCGGTGTGCTAACCAACAATCTTGTTGTCTTTTCCTTATCATCCACCACAACACATACAACATTGCAAGTGCGACGGTTAACATCTAGTAAATCAAGTTCCTCACTCAACATTAATGGATAAGCAATATGCAATGAACTAAGATCAACACGACACTTCACAAACCACTTAGAATAATCAGTCTCCAACTCAAGGACATCAAAACTCATTGACATAAAACCATATACTTCAATAAGATGCAAATGTCCACTAGACTGCCCAAAATACCTTATATTCCTTTTCAACACCCCACTAGGAATCACTGTGCTAGGCATGGCTCTAAAGCTTAAAGAATCCAAATCGAACCTTAAGAAGGACAACATTTCACTAACCCAGTGCATGCAGCCATTCAAGAACACACCCTGAGCTAAAAAATATTGTTGCTTTATATCCAATATCTCCATTGAATCTCTCCAAACTCCAGTTTCTGATGAATATACAGAAAATTCATAAATCTCATCTGATTTTATAACACATACAAGTTTATAATAATCAGATACCTTAGGATCAAAAGCCAAATTCATTACCATAACTTCACGAGGCTTTGTACATGGAAGTGGAACTAACCTACGCTGATTTGTACTAGGATTATAAACATAGTACACTTGATCATTTTCAACACCCATATTGAAACCAATACAGAACAATCCATTACAAGAATGTAAACGTTCAATCTTTGAAGATGTAGAGTCAACAACAATATTCTTGAATGCTAAAGGAATAATACCCTTTTGTTTTTTGGACATGCAATTATTGAAAGGGATAAAGTCAACATAATTATTGAAAGGGATAAAGTCAACATAGTTGTTACCATAGACCCACCAACAGAATAAAAGTCCGTCAACTTTGCCCGAACTGTGTTTTTTCCGGCAGTGAAGTTGACGGAATCTTTGAGCTGAGATGATGGAAAACCAGTGTTTAGAAACGGTTTGGAAACGGATAAGAGGTTTTGGAGGTAGAAAAAGGAGAATCTCCGTTAAGAGATCGATGTTTCCGGTGACTTTGGTGATTGATGCCGGAAAATCTGCCGGATGGTCACCAGAGTTTCCATTTTTTAAGGAAGAAGTTTCCAACATTTTATAGTTCGTATGTTTTTAGGACCTTTTCTTTGTATAAATAGTCCTTGTTTCAATCTAGTTCCTTGTTCATTTGGTTTGAAGACATATTCCCCTCCGTTTCAATGAAAGAATTCTAAACTTGTGGTATTTAATAAGTCACATAAATTTTGTGTGAGTATAAATCATTGCATAAATGTAAAATGTTTCCAAATATAGAAAAAGAGTCATTTTTTTAACACGGACTAATAGGTTCACATAAATTGAAATGAAGGAACTATTATGTATAAGATTACTTATATTGCAATTACTTATGTTCGTAATATATTTTGGTATTATTTCTTATTGACAGTTTGGTTTGTTATATTAAGGACTCGATTGGCCATGGGAATTATTCAACTTTTTCGAAAAAAATATTCACTTTATTTGAAAATCAATGTTTGACCATGAAAATTCCGAACACCCCGTTTTCACTTTGAATATATTCAAACAAACAAATATTATTTACAAAAACTATAACCAAATACAATTCCAACTTCAAAAGGTCCAAATAAAGTGAAAAATATTTGGTCTTTATGAGTAAACGCCTAATAAAAATAACATTGCATATTTTCTAAGAAAAAGTTATTTGTTTATGAGAATATCATCTGCCTTATTTAGTAGAAAAGCGGGGTTTGAGGGAACTCAGAGGTATTGTTGGTAGTTTTATTGTTTTATCCAGGGATAATTAAGCCAAATATATACTATTATTTTACCATCCGAAAGAAATAACTTATCTCGATACTATTTCTAATTTTGTTATAACTTATCTAGAATTAGTAACTAAGCAAGGAATAAGAAAGTACTCAATCTTTTCCCCAAGATTATTTATGCTTGGTTCTTCTGATTGGAACTTACTCAACATCCTTTGCTTTTTCAGTAATGATGTACCTCCCTTTTATATTTATTTCTTTGCAAAATTCGTGAACTAGATCATTTGCAAAGGTGCATGCGTAGTTCGCGTAGTTTGTAATTTACACATTATCTTTCTTTTTCAGATAATGATTTGCCTCCTTTATTGTATATATATACACACACACTATATTTTATTTCTTCGCCAAATCATAGAACAATTCAATTGTGAAAAGGAAAAATAGGAAGGATATGAAGGACAAATGTACAGGACTAACATGGAGAGCTTTAATGCACGTCGCCACCCCAAATTTTGTAGCCTCACAATCACATCTTCTCGACTTTACCCCTGACTCATAAGCCAGTGAAATTGATAAATGGTGATATGTTAGACCATACACATTAACAATTGAGAGGACCCCATTGACCACACAACAATGTTTAGCGGTCTTATAAACATGTGTTACTTTTTTTTTTTAACAAAATAAAAGTTTGTTTACTATGACGAGGGTTAATTTTGTCATTTTAGTATTTAATCCAGGTATTATTATACTTTATCCCGTTCAAAATAATATTTAGATTCCTATACAACTTAAGCTTAGTTATGAGAAGAGGTAAAATTTAAAACCGAACACGGTACTTTCTCATTTTATGTGACATACTTTAAGTTTTTAATTTATTTTTAAAAGAATGACACTCTTTATATTTATAACTAATTTACCTTTAAAATTCTCATTTTATCCTTAATTAATGATATGGTTTAAAGTCATACCATGTTTTATGATTTATTTTGGCTATTTTGACTATTTTACCCTTGTTGACCCTTTCCTAGCTTCATTAGAGTATAGTTGATTTGTGGGGATGGGTGGTGCGATTCCCGAGGCATTCGGATGTGATTTGGGTGGGAAAATGGGAATTTTGAAAATTCATAAGTATTTGGTCGACCAAAGTCAACATTGGGGTGAGTCTTTTTGATAATTTAGTTGATTCCATTAGGTCCGAAATGTCGATTATGACTTGGTTGAGTAGTTGGTACGGTTCCCGAGGGACTTGGGGGTATTTTGGTCATTGGGTGGGAAATATAGTTTTAAGGCATTTGGGTGTTGACCGGGTCAAGATGACCTCTTTTGGAATGTTACGAAATTACGAGTGTGTGCCATCTCTACTAGAAAATAAGCTTTTAGCAATAGGCGGATGTAATTTTGGTCTTTAGCGGCAAAAAGATATAAAAATTGCCGGTAAAACCTTTATCGGCAATTTCATATTGCTCAAACAAATGAAGCTCGTACGATCCTCGGCATATCCGTCCGGGGTCGGCAAAGGCTTTAGGGCAATTACGGGTAAGGGGATCCGAATCTTTTTGGCATATATATATATATATATATAAGATGCCACTTATTGCCGCTAAAGGCCCGTGAGGTATAGCGGCACGTACATATATATATATATATATATATATATATATATCAAAGAAGCGCATTTAAAATAAAGTCGCTAAAACCCTTCCAAAATATGCTAGGTCGACCATTTAGAAACCTTTATCGACACTTCGGCGGCCAAAAACGCGTCTTATTGCCAGTAAAAGAGGACTTTTTCGTGGTAATTATAATGGGTGCTAAAATAGAATTTTTAATAATTTTTATAGCCGCTAATAATTAAGATTTTACCCAACATTCTTAATGTAAGTTGTGCCTATTTACAATCACAAAGAATAATACCAATATTTCTCAAAAAAAAAAAATGATAAATTCATTATTTCCACAATAAACAAAAACAAGAAGTAATCCATAATATCAAAAGTGTCAACAACATCACAATTTTTTTTTAACTAGATCCAGTAGCTAGTGTCATTTTGTGTCTAATAACTAGTGTATCAAATAGCTGCAATACTAGATAACAAATGACACGACATTTTCTTCAACGCTTGATCAAAATGAAGTCTTCTACATGCCAAGTTTTGAACATCCTAGTCTATGACCTGAAACGATAAAATAAAGTGATATCAACATGACAAGGTAATAAAATATAGCCCTTTACTGAGTGTTAAAATAAAGCAACATTCAAAAACTATGCACTTGATTCATAAGAAATGCTCTAATTGCAGAACCTGCAAAGTTAAGATAATATGCTAATAGAACCATTCCTTCACAAAGATCTGTGAAGTCTCTACCTACTCTCATCAACACATCAGAACTTTTTATAGCGCAATAGCATCTGCTAGTACCTGCAATTGATCAAACAGAAGCCAAGACATAAATTTATTCTCATGCAAAAACTCACAATGTGCAGGATTCCGAACCAAAAAAAAAAACAATTGTAAATCATAAGAGCTGTATAGGTGAATAACAATTTGAAAATGCAGCAATTTATTTGTATATGCAATAGCATGGGTTTTGTTTTGCTTATCTCACCCGTATTCCATATTTTAAACTTAATAAAAGCACTTGATTGACATTCATTTGCTATCATGACTCGTTTCCTATAACCAATCCAACAAAGAAAGTAATATCATAACAATTCTACAAAAGTAACATGACACATGCATAAGTAACATGCTTACTTATCCATCAAAAATACTAAATTTCCATAAATTTGTCCCTGCTTTTCCTAAATGCTGAACATAAATCTCATTTCTCTATCACTGGGAGAAATTTTGCTTCAGTCATCGTGGTGTGCAAACAACATCTAGATATATGATTAAGAATGGTAGTGAGATGCAAATCTCATATCCAAAGATACAAACTAAAAATGAAACAACTTGTACTACTAGTCCACAACGACATGAAATATTAAAGAACATAAAACATAACCCTCGAGTCTGAATCGCCCTCAGAACAGGGACATGACAACTACAAAAAAATGTTTCTCCTATTACGTGATTACCTTATATTTGCAGCAGCAATACTCTCCATGCTCAATCAATTTTCAGTTTTTCTGCAGTACAATGACACAGTTGCTTCCATGTTCCAAGTAAAGTTCATATTTACTCTATTAGATTGTCCTTTCTGAATGGTCATCAAATGGAAATATCAACTAGAAAAGAACACAGGTAAATACTTTTAGCAACAGGTTGGGCACATCTACCATGTCATTAGTAACATATCAAACTGCAATGCTAGAAGAAGCAATATATATTGGTTTGTCATTAACACTATGAAATAAAAATGCAAAATCACCAAAAGAGAATCACAAGTAGTAGCACGAAACAGAAGCCATAAAAAACTTTGGTCAAGAGAAGCCATCACGATTTTTAGTCAGAGAATGGCTAACCAATGGTATATCAGAACACTAAAGTCATAGAGTACATTGAAAAGATTGCACAAAGAAAAAGAAATATAATATTGACAACATCAATATTAGGAGCATAGTTGAACTTTATGTGACTTGCCTGTATCTTTTTGCATTGTTGCTGGAAACAAAAACGAAATATTTTGGATCATGTCCTTCTTGTTTAGTAAAATCACACAAGCAGGCGTCAAGCCATTTTTTTTTGTAAGGACCATTTCATATCTTAAACTCCCAATTTCACAGCACTGCTCTGAAGTACCGTTAATAAAATGAGCTAACTAAGAAGATCGGGCATGAATAGATGAAAAAACATCAAACTCCATTGAAGCGTCATGCATACCTCGAGTAATTTGTACGATAAAGATTCTACATCCTCGCCAACATAACCAACCTACAGAGACAGAGGGATAAATACTCATTATTTTAATGAGATTAATATAACTAATAAAAAGGTAAAATAAAATAAAAATCATTTCACCTTCTTGGAGATGCAGGTTTTCTTGAAGATGGTCCACACTTATATATACTACTACATTCAGAAAGCATAGGCAACCACAACTCAACGGTATGGCAAGATTAAACAAAGGTAAAAGTCAATCGACTGCCACAACCAGCCTCATATCCATACTTGTGCAGTTGTACTGGTGGGAAGGTTATAGGTCAAATCGAATATAGTCGAGGTGTGCTCAAACAATTGGTGGCTGTTTTACTTGTTAGGCCTGTCTTGAGACTTCAATAACTAAAGTTTACTTTTTTCTGTCTTCCAGCCTTTATGGCTCAGTGTGACCACTTTCAGCATAGCTAGGTCAATTCTACATAGATGACATTTAACAATTCAGATAAAAAAAATCACATGAAAATTTTGCTTGCTGTGAGCTTTACATATTCAGTTTCAAGTTCGGAGAAAAGTGAAAAATTGTAGCAGGTTAACAACCAATGCAAAAGTCATCTAATGAATTCAGCACATATAGAACCAAATGGTGCGCCTAACTAAGGTTGAGTGGTAGTTCATTGATTGCTACAACTAATTCACACGAAATAACACCTAGAATCTTGTTTCATTTTGGGCTGTTAAACTAGACAATGATTTAGGAAAAGATGAGTAACTATGTCAGTATTATACATATAGAATATTGGTATACTAATCTACTAGAATAAAATGTACCAGCACTAAAGGGAGAACTTATGAATTGGACAAAGACGAAAGGAACTATATCAGTTGATGTTTGAATTATAACATCAATGTTATAGTATCAATCCATTTAAATTCACTCTTGTACAGGATTATTAACTTCACTTCTCCTTATTAGTATCAAAAGTTTCTCGTTTAGGAAATGGGAAGGCTTGGAGGACTAATCTTATCCCTTTTTTATTAAAAGCAACACCATCCAATGACTGATGCTATTTATTAATCAACTAAGAATACTAAGAGTGAATCAGTCACTTAAGTGCATATTTTCAACAGGTTCTAACATTGGTAACAGAATCTAGCTCTCTAGTTTCAGCAGCTTTCTCGCTTGAATTGGCAGATCCCTGTACTCCTTAAAATTACACTTTTGTTGGCTTGTGATCAGCCTTACTATCAACTTTAAGACTTGACATTTTACTAACAGATACAATTTTTTTTTTTAAAAAAATGCCTGATAATATAGAATACTCCTTATTAACAGGTTAAGTTGAATTTATGTGCGCACCTTACAAAATAAAGTACATTATACTGGGATGAAAAGAGGACTCAAACAACTAGTTAATGGTCAAATATACTCACTAAACGGCCCCAAATAGAGGTCCTTGTTCCAAACCACTCGGCCGATACGAGCTTTCCATCTTCCATGATGATGGTGTCTGCTAAAGTGAAAACGAAAAAAGGGGTGATTTTCAATTCCAGTAATAACAAAAAAGATTCATACTAAAATTGCCTACTTAAATTGTAGTGCGCATCAAACCTTGTCACCCCTTTATACATTGAAAAACCACTGCTCTTTCTGCAAAAATTTGGTAGCACATGAGATTTAGAAACTAAAATATCCATTCTTCATAAAAACCCACAATCTTGACTGATTATTTTGAAGTGTCTATTTGAATGGACAATCAAGATATTACATATATGTGAAATACAATTATCCTTGCGCCTTAGTGGAATATTTATGTGTATCCATTGGATAATTAGCTTCCTGAATTCGTATTAAAATTGAAAGAATATAACAAAAAAATAAGTAAAGGAAAAAGCCCTATGCAGGGAACAATTCAAGTTCCAGGAAGATATACTTCAATAATTCACAACCAAATTAAGCAACGTTTTGAGCAAAATCCCCAATTATATAGATATTATAGACATCTTTGGAATTCAAGAAACGTAAAATAAAAAATTGAAAGTCCTTCCCGTTTCAACAAAAAATTAATAGTGACGTAAAATAATAATAATTTAAAACTATACCTTTTTTTGCTTCTGCTTTCTTTATGACTTGCCTCATCTGCTTTATTCTTTTGTTGTATGATTAACCTGAGAAGATAAAAGAAAACCGATGGATTGAAACTCCTTTGAGAGCAGAAGAAGGCTAATTGCCTTCACAACGGGGAGAGACAAGGTGATTTTCTGAGATAGGCCTGAGGTTGAAAGGATAATAGCTGAAAAAATATTTCGAAGCGGGAAAAGTTTGATTTTGATGAAAAAAGTAGAGGAAACCAAAAAAATTGGATGTTAATTGAAATAGTAAATGATGTCTTCGTAATAAGTTCCACTCCTTTTTACTGACCATTCCTTGTAATTGCCGGTGAAAATGACTTATTCGAGGCAATCACATAGTTTAAGGAATAGATTAGTGGCAATTAAATATTTAATTGCCACTAAATAATTGTTTCTAAAAGCTTATTTTCTAGTAGTGTGCGAGTGAGTTCGCAGCGTGTTTTAGGAGTGTATTGCATTTTGGTTCATGTCCGGGAGGTTCCAGATGAGTTTCGGGTGTTAGGTCAAAGTTTGGAACATTGCACTTTTCTTTGGTTTCTAGTGTCTCGCTTCTGCGAGATTGGGCACGCACTGCGATATTTGGAGAACCGAGTGCGGTCTTTTCGTTTAGGTGGGGGTGAGCGCTTTTTGCGTGATTTGAGTACGCGGGGTGGAGCCACCTCAGCGCTCTTGGGTCCGCACCTGCGGACTTGGGCCGAGTTAATGGACCTCGCTGATGCGAGGATTGGGCCGCCGAAGCGGGCCTGCTAGTGTGGAAATATGTTCGCCGCTGCGACTATCGCTGGACAGAACCTATTTAATTCCCCAATTCGAGTTTAGTCATTTCATTCGCAAATTTTGGGAGCTCGGATTAAGGAGATTTTGGAAGATTTTGCAGATACATCCATTGGGTAAGTTCCTAACCTTCTTGTATCGATTATATCTCGGATTAGTAAAAGGTTTTCGTGCTAGAAATCCTGTTAGGATTGAGGAAATTGGGGGTATAAGAACCCAAGGGTTGAAATAAGTTTTACTTCAATTGAGCATGAAATCGACGTCAGATTTGATTGACTTTCGAGATATAGACTCTATAAATCTTGGGTGAACTATTTGTGGAATGAATTTCCATTTTGCCCTTCGTGGCTCGGAATCTTATTTTGGGTGACTCTTTGGGTTCGGATTTGAAGTATACTAATATGGGTATCATTGGATTCATATGACTTCCTAAAATATTAATTTGACCTTATTGAACCCAAATTTCTTATGAAATTATGGTTTTGACCTTCGAGGTTTAGAACGGGGTTTCTGGATTGACTTTCTAGACCCGAATCCTTTGTAGGGCTATATGAGTATCGATGGACTCGTATTCTTAAGTATAATCCGTGTTTGAACAGATTGGGATCGTTTAGAGGCTCTACGGAAGGGCAAGGCATCGTTATGATTTTCGAACACTGATACGCTCAAATTACACTAGTTAATAGCATAAAGCGGACGCTGTTAAATATAGTAACCCTACTAGGTTGGGGTCGAATCCCATAGGGAATATGATGTGAAAAGTTTACTAAATGTTACGACCGGAGGGAGGGAGCAGCCGGGAGCCTACGAGCAGCACTTTACTACGTCTCATAGTCATATCTAGATGGGCCACAAATATAACTCTGAAAATAATAACTTTGAAGAGACACCATTTCAATAGATATAAGCATGATTCAATATATGATATATATATATATATGCAAAAAGATATACAAAACATGAACGGATGGGTTTACAAAACATCTAACTATGTACCGTACGATGCCTGCGTGCATAACATCATAAAGACGGGACGGGAACCCACCGTTCCCATATGTACACAAGAATAATACCGGTATCCAAAACAAATGGAGAACGGTCGCTCGGCTGGGTTTACGTCCATCTCTGACTATGAACGCATGACAAAAGGACGTCAGTACGAATAATGTACTGGAGTTGTGAGCTTTTAACATAATTCGCTCTTCGAGCCGTCGTATCCGGAACACGTAATACGCAAATACCTTAAGGTACCATCGTCTCACCGTGTTCAAAAGCCGTTATCTTATGATTCAAAGTAATAAGAAGGGATCATTAGCGCTATCCTTCACTTCGGCCACTAAGGAGGAATAAGCCTAGTCGAACAACAACGAACGTCCTTGGAGTCCCAAGAGTCGAACTCTAGATTAGTAAACGGTGAACTTCCTTGGTCATAGTTCTTTTACTATATATATATATATATATATATATATATATATATGTCTTTCTCGACTAAGATTCGGCTTCCTTTTGCTTGAAAATAAGGAGGCTTTTATGATCGGTGAAAATATCAACATGCACTCCATAAAAATAATGACGCTATATCTTAAGTGCAAAAACCATGGCTGCCAACTCTAAGTCATGAGTCGAATAATTCTTTTCATGAGTCTTAAGCTAACGAGATGCATAAGCTACAACCTTACCATGCTGCATTAAGACACATCCGAAACAGATTTCCGAAGCATCACAATAAACCACGAACCCTTCGGTTCCTTACCGCGTATATATATATATATATATATCTTAGCTTTGCTCACATGCATCGACCGGCTTTGAAACTTTACCTTTTTCGGAGTCAACTTAGTCAACGGATCTGAAATAGAGGAAAATCTCTCAACGAAATGCCTATAGTTGCCTGCCAGACCCAAGAAACATCTTATATCATATACTGAGGTGGGTATAGGCCAACTTTTCACGGCATCAATTTTCTGAAAGTCAATTCTAACGCCTTTACCCGAGATTACATGGCCTAAAAACGCCAAGAACGTCAATTCTAACGCCTTTACCCGAGATTACATGTATATATATATACATGAATATCCAAAGGAAGCGTTACAACTCTATCGAAGAGACATAAAGTCGGTGAACCTCCGATTACCATTATGGAATCATCATTATCACTATATCTTTCCTTAGAGGGTCAACTTTCATAAGATGATATCACTACTAGAAAATAAGCTTTTAGCGGCAGTAATTTTGGTCTTTAGCGGCAATAAGAATTGCCAGTAAAACCTTTATCGGCAATTTCATATTGGCCGGCATATCCAGGGTCGGCAAAGGCTTTACCGGCAATTACACCGAATGCTGGCAAAGATGCCACTTATTGCCGCTAAAGGCCCATGAGGTATAGCGGCCATTGTTACCGGCATTTAAAATGGCCGCTAAAACCCTTCCAAAATATGCTAGGTCGACCATTTAGCAGCTTTTCCTACTGCTGGAAAAACGCGTCTTATTGCCAGTAAAAGAGGACTTTTTCGTGGTAATTATAATGGGTGCTAAAATAGAATTTTTAATAATTTTTATAGCCGCTAATAATTAAGATTTTACCCAACATTCTTAATGTAAGTTGTGCCTATTTACAATCACAAAGAATAATACCAATATTTCTCAAAAAAAAAAAAAATGATAAATTCATTATTTCCACAATAAACAAAAACAAGAAGTAATCCATAATATCAAAAGTGTCAACAACATCACAATTTTTTTTTTTAACTAGATCCAGTAGCTAGTGTCATTTTTGTGTCTAATAACTAGTGTATCAAATAGCTGCAATACTAGATAACAAATGACACGACATTTTCTTCAACGCTTGATCAAAATGAAGTCTTCTACATGCCAAGTTTTGAACATCCTAGTCTATGACCTGAAACGATAAAATAAAGTGATATCAACATGACAAGGTAATAAAATATAGCCCTTTACTGAGTGTTAAATAAAGCAACATTCAAAAACTATGCACTTGATTCATAAGAAATGCTCTAATTGCAGAACCTGCAAAGTTAAGATAATATGCTAATAGAACCATTCCTTCACAAAGATCTGTGAAGTCTCTACCTACTCTCATCAACACATCAGAACTTTTTATAGCGCAATAGCATCTGCTAGTACCTGCAATTGATCAAACAGAAGCCAAGACATAAATTTATTCTCATGCAAAAACTCACAATGTGCAGGATTCGAACCAAAAAAAAAAAACAATTGTAAATCATAAGAGCTGTATAGGTGAATAACAATTTGAAAATGCAGCAATTTATTTGTATATGCAATAGCATGGGTTTTGTTTTGCTTATCTCACCCGTATTCCATATTTTAAACTTAATAAAAGCACTTGATTGACATTCATTTGCTATCATGACTCGTTTCCTATAACCAATCCAACAAAGAAAGTAATATCATAACAATTCTACAAAAGTAACATGACACATGCATAAGTAACATGCTTACTTATCCATCAAAAATACTAAATTTCCATAAATTTGTCCCTGCTTTTCCTAAATGCTGAACATAAATCTCATTTCTCTATCACTGGGAGAAATTTTGCTTCAGTCATCGTGGTGTGCAAACAACATCTAGATATATGATTAAGAATGGTAGTGAGATGCAAATCTCATATCCAAAGATACAAACTAAAAATGAAACAACTTGTACTACTAGTCCACAACGACATGAAATATTAAAGAACATAAAACATAACCCTCGAGTCTGAATCGCCCTCAGAACAGGGACATGACAACTACAAAAAAATGTTTCTCCTATTACGTGATTACCTTATATTTGCAGCAGCAATACTCTCCATGCTCAATCAATTTTCAGTTTTTCTGCAGTACAATGACACAGTTGCTTCCATGTTCCAAGTAAAGTTCATATTTACTCTATTAGATTGTCCTTTCTGAATGGTCATCAAATGGAAATATCAACTAGAAAAGAACACAGGTAAATACTTTTAGCAACAGGTTGGGCACATCTACCATGTCATTAGTAACATATCAAACTGCAATGCTAGAAGAAGCAATATATATTGGTTTGTCATTAACACTATGAAATAAAAATGCAAAATCACCAAAAGAGAATCACAAGTAGTAGCACCGAAACAGAAGCCATAAAAAACTTTGGTCAAGAGAAGCCATCACGATTTTTAGTCAGAGAATGGCTAACCAATGGTATATCAGAACACTAAAGTCATAGAGTACATTGAAAAGATTGCACAAAGAAAAGAAATATAATATTGACAACATCAATATTAGGAGCATAGTTGAACTTTATGTGACTTGCCTGTATCTTTTTGCATTGTTGCTGGAAACAAAAACGAAATATTTTGGATCATGTCCTTCTTGTTTAGTAAAATCACACAAGCAGGCGTCAAGCCATTTTTTTTTGTAAGGACCATTTCATATCTTAAACTCCCAATTTCACAGCACTGCTCTGAAGTACCGTTAATAAAATGAGCTAACTAAGAAGATCGGGCATGAATAGATGAAAAAACATCAAACTCCATTGAAGCGTCATGCATACCTCGAGTAATTTATGCGATAAAGATTCTACATCCTCGCCAACATAACCAACCTACAGAGACAGAGGGATAAATACTCATTATTTTAATGAGATTAATATAACTAATAAAAAGGTAAAATAAAATAAAAATCATTTCACCTTCTTGGAGATGCAGGTTTTCTTGAAGATGGTCCACACTTATATAATACTACTACATTCAGAAAGCATAGGCAACCACAACTCAACGGTATGGCAAGATTAAACAAAGGTAAAAGTCAATCGACTGCCACAACCAGCCTCATATCCATACTTGTGCAGTTGTACTGGTGGGAAGGTTATAGGTCAAATCGAATATAGTCGAGGTGTGCTCAAACAATTGGTGGCTGTTTTTACTTGTTAGGCCTGTCTTGAGACTTCAATAACTAAAGTTTACTTTTTTCTGTCTTCCAGCCTTTATGGCTCAGTGTGACCACTTTCAGCATAGCTAGGTCAATTCTACATAGATGACATTTAACAATTCAGATAAAAAAAATCACATGAAAATTTTGCTTGCTGTGAGCTTTACATATTCAGTTTCAAGTTCGGAGAAAAGTGAAAAATTGTAGCAGGTTAACAACCAATGCAAAGTCATCTAATGAATTCAGCACATATAGAACCAAATGGTGCGCCTAACTAAGGTTGAGTGGTAGTTCATTGATTGCTACAACTAATTCTGCAAATAACACCTAGAATCTTGTTTCATTTTGGGCTGTTAAACTAGACAATGATTTAGGAAAAGATGAGTAACTATGTCAGTATTATACATATAGAATATTGGTATACTAATCTACTAGAATAAAATGTACCAGCACTAAAGGAGAACTTATGAATTGGACAAAGACGAAAGGAACTATATCAGTTGATGTTTGAATTATAACATCAATGTTATAGTATCAATCCATTTAAATTCACTCTTGTACAGGATTATTAACTTCACTTCTCCTTATTAGTATCAAAAGTTTCTCGTTTAGGAAATGGGAAGGCTTGGAGGACTAATCTTATCCCTTTTTATTAAAAGCAACACCATCCAATGACTGATGCTATTTATTAATCAACTAAGAATACTAAGAGTGAATCAGTCACTTAAGTGCATATTTTCAACAGGTTCTAACATTGGTAACAGAATCTAGCTCTCTAGTTTCAGCAGCTTTCTCGCTTGAATTGGCAGATCCCTGTACTCCTTAAAATTACACTTTTGTTGGCTTGTGATCAGCCTTACTATCAACTTTAAGACTTGACATTTTACTAACAGATACAATTTTTTTTTTTAAAAAAATGCCTGATAATATAGAATACTCCTTATTAACAGGTTAAGTTGAATTTATGTGCGCACCTTACAAAATAAAGTACATTATACTGGGATGAAAAGAGGACTCAAACAACTAGTTAATGGTCAAATATACTCACTAAACGGCCCCAAATAGAGGTCCTTGTTCCAAACCACTCGGCCGATACGAGCTTTCCATCTTCCATGATGATGGTGTCTGCTAAAGTGAAAACGAAAAAGGGGTGATTTTCAATTCAGTAATAACAAAAAGATTCATACTAAAATTGCCTACTTAAATTGTAGTGCGCATCAAACCTTGTCACCCCTTTATACATTGAAAAACCACTGCTCTTTCTGCAAAAATTTGGTAGCACATGAGATTTAGAAACTAAAATATCCATTCTTCATAAAAACCCACAATCTTGACTGATTATTTTGAAGTGTCTATTTGAATGGACAATCAAGATATTACATATATGTGAAATACAATTATCCTTGCGCCTTAGTGGAATATTTATGTGTATCCATTGGATAATTAGCTTCCTGAATTCGTATTAAAATTGAAAGAATATAACAAAAAAATAAGTAAAGGAAAAAGCCCTATGCAGGGAACAATTCAAGTTCCAGGAAGATATACTTCAATAATTCACAACCAAATTAAGCAACGTTTTGAGCAAAATCCCCAATTATATAGATATTATAGACATCTTTGGAATTCAAGAAACGTAAAAAATAAAAAATTGAAAGTCCTTCCCGTTTCAACAAAAAATTAATAGTGACGTAAAATAATAATAATTTAAAACTATACCTTTTTTGCTTCTGCTTTCTTTATGACTTGCCTCATCTGCTTCATATTCTTTTGTTGTATGATTAACCTGAGAAGATAAAAGAAAACCGATGGATTGAAACTCCTTTGAGAGCAGAAGAAGAGGCTAATTGCCTTCACAACGGGGAGAGACAAAGGTGATTTTCTGAGATAGGCCTGAGGGTTGAAAGGATAATAGCTGAAAAAAATATTTCGAAGCGGGAAAAGTTTGATTTTGATGAAAAAAGTAGAGGGAAACCAAAAAAAATTGGATGTTAATTGAAATAGTAAATGATGTCTTCGTAATAAGTTCCACTCCTTTTACTGACCATTCCTTGTAATTGCCGGTGAAAATGACTTATTCGAGGCAATCACATAGTTTAAGGAATAGATTAGTGGCAATTAAATATTTAATTGCCACTAAATAATTGTTTCTAAAAGCTTATTTTCTAGTAGTGATTTCACCTGAATAACACAAACAACCACAAAAAGTAAGAAGAGAAATAAAGTCTAAATGTACAATTTTACACTAATCAATAAATTTCTAAACCGTATTCCTCGGCAACGGTGCCAAAATTTGATATGCCCAAATTACAGCTCCTAAAAGGTACAAAGTGATCGTTGTATCAAATATAGAACCCAACAAGATTGGGTCGAATCCCACAAGGAATACGACGAGAAAAGTATCGATTGAATATAAGTCTCGACGTTTAGTCTTAATTTCTAAGGATAATGGGGGAGTAATAGTGATTGATTTAAGATTTATAAACTAAGTTGTTATCGAGCAATTGATTGATTGTAATCAAGTAAAGCGTCATGCCCCGAACCATGGCCTGGGTGTAACACCACCCTCGACCTTTTGCATGTGACCGAGCGAACCACATGGCTTGCCGACTCAACATAGGCATGAACTGATGCGGAATAAACTATAAACATGCATAATTTAAGAAAAGTGTGGTACCATAAGTCATAAGTCTAAAAATATCATAATATCATAATGCAGAAATAGTCCGAATAAACATAATAATAAAGAGCCAAAATGGATAGACAACTCTGAGTATTTGTCATAACATAACTGACTAGTCTATGAAACGTCTAACATGAATCTGACTACTAAACTGTTTTACTGGGACTAGGCCCTCGTCATACCTTAACTGCATAATTGAATAAACATAAATAAAGTTAAAACCCCGAATAGAATGGGGCTCACCAAAAGCTAATACGCGCTGAGTTCTAATGTGTTGATCCGTCATCCTGTAAATCTGCATCGTGAAATGCAGGCCCCCAGGCAAATAAAGGGGACATCAGTACACTTGAATTAATCTTGATACGCAAAAGCAAGCTTGAATGAAGTATAGCATGGCACATGAAATAGTATACTCCGAAATGGCGAAATCGTAAGCGGAACATGAACATGAATATTATTTGACATGAATATGTATGTATAACATGAGTAAAATATTCTAAGTCTGTAAAGATATATGTGAGAGAGCATTAGTATAACCGACATGTAACCACCATGTAAGAATGTGGTGTCTGGTCTCAACCGCGACGCCTGACTGCATGTGATCGGTCCGTGAAAGGTGACTGTAAATTGTTTACAGAAACTTGGAAATTCTCCTCCATATTTACGATACAAAAGTATGGTCCGTAAAAATTATATCGACCGTAAAACCCTACCGTAAATCAATTACAGTGAGCTAGGTTTTTTTGGGGTTCATCTGCCGTCCATTTTACGTGTCGTAAATAATTTACGGTCTGTAAGACCTGACATTAGATTGGGATCTCTAAACTCAAATGAAATTTAATCCTAATACTCCCTGTCTTGGTTTCTTAAGTCCTGAATCATGAACATGACTTAGTTTAAGGTACAAGGTGTTACAATACCTCTCCTTGGGATCATTCGTCCTCTAATGATGGGTCATGGTTAAGAATGTGACAAAACATGGCTTCAATACGTGGATGTGAAGGAAACATGACATGAAATATAGAGACTGAATTAACATGACATGGTTACATGGAAACATAAATACTGAGACATGGAACATGAGCACTGGATACATGAGCACGAGACATGAGATATGACATGGACTATGGAAGCGTTACCTTGAGTGTTCTCTACTTGTTCTTCAAACAAATGGGGAAATCTAGATTTCATGTCGTCTTCAGCTTCCCATGTAGCCTCTTCGACTTTCTGACTCCTCCATAAGACCTTTACTGAGGCTACTTCCTTAGTTCCCAATTTGCGAACCTGGGGATCAAGCATAACCATAGGGATCTCCTTATGGGTTAGGCCATCCTTAACTGTTATAGTATCAGTACGAATAACCAACGACGGGTCTCCCATACACTTTCTCAACATAGACACATGGAACACTAGATAAAAAGCAGCCAACTCTTGTGGCAACTCAAGCTCATAAGCTACTTGACCACCCTTCGCAGGATTCTATAAGGTCCAATATATCTGGTACTGAGCTTTCCTTTCTTTCCAAATCTCATCACACCTTTCATAGGTGAAATCTTTAAGAATACACCCAACCATCAACTTGGAACTCTGAGTGTCACGACCCAAGCTGAAGGGCCACGATGGGCACCTAACTGTACTAGTCAAGTACCAACTGACTTACATCTGTGACAACGACATAAACATAGGTGGGCCAATAGGGCCATCATATGACTTCTGATAAACTCATAAGGAACATGCATGTATCAACTAATCTGAAAGACTCTTCTGTATGAATATACTAGCCATACTACATGAGC
This sequence comes from Lycium ferocissimum, assembly GCF_029784015.1. Taxonomy (NCBI): domain Eukaryota; kingdom Viridiplantae; phylum Streptophyta; class Magnoliopsida; order Solanales; family Solanaceae; genus Lycium; species Lycium ferocissimum. Next base: position 19,214,192 of record NC_081353.1, read on the forward strand.
CGATAAGGCTATCATAACCACTGGTGTGATGACATATGAAATCTCGAGTCTGGACATCATCTGACTATACAAAACTGTCTACAAGCCTTTATTGGAAATTATAATACAACATGGCTAGGACAGGGCCTTGCCATGCCTATACATATAAGCGTACATATCTATATATACACATAAGACCATGCTGACTCCTGGCATCTCCGGAACAAACGGAGTGCATTAACTTCATCCGCTGAGCTGACATCCTAATAGATGGATCACAAACGTCTGTGGACTGCGGGCATGACCCCCCCCCCCCCCCAAGCAATAAGAGAGTCGGTACGAATAATGTACTGAGTATGTAAGGCAAGAAAATAGCATATACACAATAATCATGAAAGGAATTTATGACATGAGAGTCAATCTGTATATCTGAATGTATTTGTATGATTGTATATGGTGAAAGGTGCGTACGATTATGTATAGCGAAAGTGCCTACGAGGGCGTATGATATGCATGCTTTCTTTCAAAAATCATACACGTATATCACTTACAGGCCCATTAGTCTTGAAGACGTACAAACTCGATCCATAAATATCGAGTCTTTGAGAACGTACGGCCGATCCGTATATCATATCATCCCACGTACGGGGTATCATCATAATCTGTACTTCCGGTCGTGTACACATCTACGTACCCTTGACCCAGACTATAGAGCTCCACGGTGTGAGAAAATAGCTATACATGTATATATAAATGCATGTAGGACCCGTAAAGATAACATCTAAGTCTTTCGGAGTGACGTGGAGTCGGTAACCTTCGATTATCACTATGGATCTAATATCATCAACATCTTTCACTTCTACTGGATCAATGATCATGAGAAAAATTCAAGAATCATAAACATGAAACAATAACATTTTCAGGAATCCAAAGAAACGAGCTTTCTAGCTTTCTAAGAATGGAATCATTATGGATAACGCTCGTTCATTCGTGTTTTTCTCATATGATTCATGCCAAAGGAATAAAAGGGGTAGCCTTAACATACCTGCTCTTAGCTCAACGGCTCAAGAACTCAACTCGTACCTACTCCATGATATATATGATAAAAATAATGGTACTATCGTTAATTATACAAACGATTCTCGTAATCGTATAAGGAAAATTTAACTTATCCTAAAACAAAATGGGCAGCATCTCCCCCGTTCTTCTCATTTCCCAAACTACATATATCAACAACAACAACCAGAACAATCCAGTAAGTATATACATCAATAACAAAATACCATATAGCAGCAACAAGTCATAAACATTTCACGACGAGCGACAAGCCCGGATACGATTATCAAACACACTTCTCTAATTTTTTTCTTTCCTCCAAAATACATATCAGTGACAACAAAAACAATATACTTAAGTTACTCCAGCAATTTCCAGCCACAACACAACCCAAAAATATACCTCAATCAGCCCACATAACAACAACAATAACTTATTTGATTTCCCGCAAGTAATTTCATAGTTCCCATCTCACAATTTAGCTATGACCAGGATGAATTTAAATATACCTAGGAGAGAATAGTTCTTACCTTATATGCAAAGCAATGATCTTCTTCCACCTTACTTTCCTTCGAAGAAAGCCCAAACTCAACAACACGACAAAACAAAATGACGAGATTGAAGCGGTGAGCGAAACCTGTCACAAAATTAAATAACGTTGCTGCCCTATCCTCGTGAGATAATTCTTCAATTCAGATGAGAAGAATATATATATACACATATGTATATGGTCTCTCTTTTAGTAAAATGTTGCTGCTCCTATAGATATTTATATATATCTATCATTCACGTTGGTTGCCTTATCTACAATTATTGTTGAATTAGTTAGTTACTCCCCAAAGATGATCTACATAATGCAATCCCCCTTTCCTTTAATTTGCACGTGGGCCTCCCTACATAACATTCCTATCCCTTTAATACAATTCATATCAAATATATGACACCTCCTCCTTATAAATCTGCCTAGTCATAGGCCCTTATTCCCAAGGTGCCACGTGGATTCAAGATAATGACACTTATCCATGTAATTTAATTAATACCAGAATTAATCTCTTACTTTCCCACTTTATCCCAGCATTTAATCAATTACCCGAATAATTAATTTCTTGATCTCAATCCACTTAAATAGTACCTATATACTCATGTGATATAGCACTAGTCCATCACCTCATTTGCCACACATAAAATATTATTTACAATCATCGTCGTCACACTTTTTCGTCTTAAATCATTTCGGGACTTTATTCCTTGTATATACTGAGTTCTTGATTTTCATGCTTGAATATGACCAAATTCTCCGGGCTCGGGTAAATTTTCTCATGTTGGACGGTTCAATTTCCTAGTCCAAAAATACGGGATATTATAGCTTGAACCGTATTTCATTCAAATAATTTCGAACCTTGACAAAACTTATTTTCTCTGATTCATTTAACTTCTAATCCTTTCAATACTTACAATACTTAAGCTTGGCAACTCATATACAAGGGTTAAACATGTACGACATCCCATAACTTAGAAGACGAACCTCAAAACTCGAGGACAAAATGATTAATATACTATAAACTAAAGATGTATCGAAATGGGAGATGTAACACTAAGTCTCTGCGACACACATTTGTATAGGACTTCTGATGACTTTGAGTCGTTCTCAATCGCTCTTAAATCAACTTAAATTTCTCCATAGCCTGGTAGACCAAATCTGGTCCTAATAACTCTACTTTACCAACCTCAAACCAACCAATAGGTGATCTATATCTTCTCCCATACAAAGTTTCAAACTGTACCATCTTGATGCTAGCATGATAACTGTTATTATATGAAAATTCAATAAAAAGTAAGTGATCATCCCAATTACCTTTGAAATATAGGACACATCCTCTCAACATGTCCTTAAGAGTCTGAATAGTATGCTCCTGGGTCTTCCGGATGGAAAGTTGTGCTAAAGGGTTTAAACCCTTGGGTTAATCCTTTCAAAGATTTTCCAAAGTTTTTATGGAAGCAACGTCAAAAAT
>NC_081353.1:19217338-19340784 GCF_029784015.1 Lycium ferocissimum
GGTACACTTGAATTGTACTAGTATGTAAAGCAACTAAATAAAGTAAAGCATGGCATATGAAGTAGTAGAACTGAAACTGAAACTGTAAACTGAACAGGAACATGAATATCATCTGACATGAATATTTATGTATAACATGAGTAAAATATTTTAAGTCTGTAAAGATATGTGCAGAAGAGTATTAGTATAACCGACATTCAACTACCACATAAGAACGTAGCGTCTAGTCTTTGTCCGACCAGGTAAGCCATCTTGAACCTTGTCGGGGTACAAGACATGAACATGAACATGAATGGATCCAATAACCACAATGGGTAAACATCAGGGTATCGTCCTAACTGGGCGGAGCAATTCTTATCCTACGCTGGCATACGTAGTTTCAGGCTATCTGAGCCTTCTTGGTAATCTGTGCAACTCTCAAAAACATGAATATTGATATAGTTGGCTTAGTAGCCTGTGAATTATATAACTTGCTTGTAAACACGATTCTTGCTTGTATTACCACATGAAGATAATATATAATATAACTTGGATAAAGACATGGAAAACATGTAGGATTTTCATGAAAATAAGAATAATAGTTCATATCTTGCATGTAAGAACCCATGGAATGCAAGGTATGGTCTTTCATGGATTACAGACAGATTCTCAATAACCAAAAAGGAATATTAAGAATACAATAACGAAGTAATCACACAAACATGGTATATCTTGGTACATGAACTTAGAGTTATCATGAACATGTCTAAAACCCTAATTTTGGTGAACTCTTGTATAATTATAGGGGAACGTGATGTGGGGGAGAACAAAGATGTTTCCACACGTAGATTGAAACCCTACAGACCTGGTAATGCTCCAAAACTTGTAGAAGAGGTCTGAACTTGAAGAAGAATTCCAAAAGCTTAAAATCTTGAATTCTTTAGATGGGTTTTCTTGAAAATCCTAGGTTAGGAATAATGAATGAATTATGCATGTTAGAATTCAGTAAAAAGGCTTGGAATGGACTTACCATGACGTAGTAGGATGAGGAGAAACCTTCGTTCTAGGGCTTGGAGAGAATTAAAAATATGGAAAAAGAATTGAAAACGCGTTTATATACTGTTCAGTCGTCAGGCCGATATACGGTACCTTTTATGGTCCGTGAAAGGTGACTGTAAATCGGTTACAGAAACTTGGAAATTTTCCTCCATATTTTTGGTACAAAAGTGCAGTCCGTAAAAATTATACAGACCATAAAACCCTACCGTAAATCAATTACAGTGAGCTGGGTTTTTCTGGGGTTCATCTATGGTCCATTTTATGGGCCGTAAATAATTTACGGTTGGTAAGACCTGACGTAAAACTGGGATCACTGAACTGAAATGAAATTTAATCCTAACACTCCCCATCTTGGTTTCCTAAGTCCTGAATCATAAACATGGCTTAGTTTAAGGTACGAGGTATTATATAAAGAGAGGACTCTGGCTGTGCACCTTCGGGAAGTTATGTATTTGGGATTTTTACTAGCTTAATTAGCCAACCTTAATGTTCTAATCAATAGGAAGGGGGTTTATTACTAGTTTTCCAACCTAAGTAATAACTTTCACTATAAGCTTTTCCAATTCTTAAGATGTGAGATAAAATACACCCATAACCAATTCAAGTTAGATATTCTACTCCTAGCTCTAACTATTAGATGGGATTTAAAGCCCCAATTCCTTGCTAATAGCTCTTTCCCTATTCCTTGTCTTCTTTTCCAAGCAAGACTAGGGTTTTACGCACTAATTAATGTTGGCCACCATTAATTAACAACACAAGGCGAAAAGCTATTAGAGAACATTTATGACATTCTTTTAAAACTAATTTTATCATACCCAAACACATTACATACCCATTAGGGCCCACAAACCTAGCTAAGAAATTATCTACTCATTAATAAACATAAAAACAATAGTAAATAAAGCATTCATTGCTTACAATGATTGATTCGAAAAAAACAGAGATAAGTCTTGAAAGCTTCACCACAAATATCCTTCTTCAATGCTAAAAGCCAAGAAAAAGTTCTGAGTAGAGAATATTCAATGTGTACATGAAAATCTAGACAAGGTTTTTATAGAGGGAGGATAAAAGGTATAGAAAATAGCCTAAATGACACTATGCGGCGACGAGAATGCGGTCACAATAGGAATATGCAACCACATTCTGGACACATTCTCACGCCTTGAATTCTCGAATTTCCAACCCCGAGATTTATGATGCCAACTTGCGGTGCGACATTCTAGGGATGCGGTCACATTAGATCATTTTGTCAAGCTCACTAGTTGCAAGGGGTGAGAGTATGCGGCCGCATTTGGCTTTTGCGGCTCCGCATCTCAAGTATCCGGTGCAGCATACTCCTCGCATTTAAGTAATTTTTCGTAACCTCTCTGATCAGTGTATGCGATCAACTTGCGGCCGCATCTTAGTTTGTGGTGCGACATTCTATTCCGCAACTGGCGATTTTTTATTTTTTCTGCTATTTTGCTCCCTTTTTGTCCTTGAACTCTCAACATCCTAAAAACACAAGAAAACACTATAAAAATAGAGAATAATACTTAAAAGATCCTAAAAAGTATAATGAGTGGATGTAAATAGTCCTAGAATCCACGACTTATCAAGGTGCTATGGAGAAATTAGAAGGTTGAAGAAGCTACGTGGGAAGCCGAAGAGGACATGAAGTCCAGGTATCCCCATCTATTTGAAGAGAAACCAAAAAGTGTTGAAGGTAGCTAACCTTTACATTCAGACCTCATGCTATAATCTCTATATTTCCAGTATTCAGTCAGTCTAGTAGACATTCAGTTTAGTGTCTGTTCAGTCAGTTTAGTAGTCATTCAGTTCAGTACCTATTCAGTTTAGTATCTCTTCAATTCAGTATGCAGGTATTCACTCAGTTCAGCATTCATGTGTTCATGTCAGTCCAGTGCCTGCATATTCCATCAGTCACGTTTATGATCCAGCGTTAGCCATTTTTATAATGGAAACCATCATTCGAGGACGAATGATTCTAAGGGGGAGATAATGTAACATCTCGGGTCTTCAGAAAAAGGCTTGGCTCGTACTAATGTAACATCTCGGGACATTTAGAATGTTAGCAAATCTTGAGCAAATAACCGGAGGGCCTACTTTAAGCAACCTTAACCCCTTGATTAGTTGTGAAATTGGAAAAGGTCCCTAATGAAAGTTGTAGTACATTGAAATGCCTTTCCATCCATATAAGGACCAATCCATTCAGATATCGAAGCAAGAAGTTATGAGCGTAAAAAGAACGCTGCTGAAGCAGGCCACACGCGATGGCCTCACGTCATGCACAATGCGCGCATCCGCGATGACTATGCTTTCCGGGCCCAGAGCATAAAAATGTTCTCTCTGACCAAAACCTGCAGAGGACCCCGTGATGGATGTGCGACGCAGGCCCATAGCGCGGGTTGGGTTTTTGTCAATTTTTCTAATTTTGTGTTTTAACTTATATTTAAGGTTGGGGTTTATTTCCCTAACTCCCCCAAAACGAAAATTAGCCTAGAAGAAGAGAGAACTTATACGCAAAGCCTCAAGGACACTCCAAGGTGAGTTTTAATGATGATTTCTAGTTAATTCCAATTTCCCAACATTTTATTAACATGATTTAACCCTCCAACATCCCTAAACATTGGTTGAGTCTTCTTCGATGGAGAGAGAACCCTAAAATCCAAATTCAAGTGACTCAAACATCAAAAGAGGTAATATCTCCACCCTTTAATTAATTAAAGCATTGGATTAATGATTAAACCATAGATTCTTGAGATATTAGTTGATGGGTTTGATAAAAGAAGCATATGAACTGGTGTATGGTTGGGATTGTTGACTTAGGGTTGTTGTAATCATATGGGTGATGAAGAATGATGTAAATTATATATAATTAAGATTGTAGAATCACCTAGAAGCAAGAGAATGGGTAATTGGGTGAAGAAACACCATTTAACGAGGGTTGTGCAGATTTATGCTTGCAATGTATTTGATAAAATGCTTAGATGACCAAAACATGAGTATCCTTACAAATAATGATTCTCCTTGACTTATATTGCTATAGATTAAAGTTGAAAAGGGTGAAGAACATTGTATTACGCTTAAAGGCTGGAGTTAAGGTATGTAAGGTTACCTCTCTGCGTGTGGAATGTTAATAATTCTCCCCACTCCTCGTTCTTTTACGACTATTATGAATTGCCTCAGAAATAGAGTTAAGCCTTAGTTTTATGAAAAGCTCAGAACTTCTATTCTCTAAACGATATAGTTTCATAATTCGTTCATGATTGCCATTCCCCATGTCGTGAACTCAATACGTAATTAGTATAAACTCATGTTTGTTATCCCATGATGAAAACTCAATATGCTTATGAACAGTTAATGCTTTAAACTCCATAATCAGTTCATGAATACATGTCTCAACATAGTAATGTTCTGTATTCTAGTGTTATGCATTGCAGTATGATTCTCAGTTCCTTGTTATAAATTGTTGTTTGTTGATCACTTGCATTTGGGCTTGAGGCCACAGTTTATATATACATATACTTGGGCCCGAGGCCTCATATTTGTGCACTTATATTGGGCCTGAGGCCACAGATTATTATTTCAGTTAAAACATGTGATTTCATATTCTGAGCAGGAAGTACTTATGACTTTACTTCTCTTGTTCAGTTCGGCTATCAGTATGACTCTACTTCTCTTGTTCATTAGGGTTGCTCTTTCCCGAGCACCCCCAGCTATTTATTCTTTCAATTAGTTTTACATACTAGTGCAATTCAAATGTACTGATGTCCCTTTTGTCTGGGACCTGCATCAACGATTTACAGGACGACAGATATGCTCGCTAGGATTCTCGTATCAGCTGCTTGGTGAGCCCTAATTCTTTCAGGGCGTTATCTTATTTAGAGTCTTTTCAATTTTTTAGATAGTCAGGTATGCCGGGGACCTTGTCCTGGTAAACAGTCAGTATTCCAGTGCTCTTCAGAGGCTTCATAGGCTAAAGTTGCAGTCAGTCAGTATTTAGAAGGCTTTTGTGTTAGCCATGTTGGCTACGCTCGTACATTTCAGACTTATTCCACATTAATGATTTAGTTGTTAGACATTTCAATATTTCAGTTTGTTTATATGTTATATTCCGCATTCAGTATATGTGTATAACTCATGTTGATTCAGCCAGCCAGTTGATTCGCTCGGTCACACGTAATCAGGCACCGAGTGTCATGTTACGCCCATGCCATCGTTCGGGACGTGACAAGTACATCAGTTTTTCAATGAGTATCTGTTTGTTTGTTTATTAATTTTTAGTAACTTAAGATTCCTTTAAAAAAAAAATTAAAAAAAAAGGAGGAAACATGTCTTACTAATGGAATTTTGATAATTGTAGACTTTGGTTCGTTGGAATTTTTCTATGATGCGTTGGATGCCCCATACCCGTTGATTTCGAAACACAATTGAAAAGAAATGCACAAGATAAAACTAATCTGATTTTTATTCCTTATGGTAAAAGTTTGAACTAATGGCTATAAAGCTTTGGTAGGCCTTTGGTGGATCACTCTATGCTAATTTTGTGTCTAAATTGAACGCTTTATAAGTCCTTTTCTCATAATCCATTTTTAATGTATAATTTTTTTGAGTTATCTTGTTTAAAGACATAAGCTTGTTTATTGTTTTAGTTAGTGCCATTGTCCATTTGTTTAAGTAAGAATGTGTCCCATTGGTATCGTTTGAATTAATAAAAAGTTTGTTGGCAAAGTACGTTGGCGCTCTGTTGGTAATCTTGATTTATGATTCGCATGACTAACACATTTTTGTGTTATAAATATTATTATTGAGTAATTTTGTTGAAAATATTCCTCAAAGAGCCATCTCTAAATGATTTATTTACTTGCATTTTCAAAAAGAAATAATACATATATATAAGAACAAACATACTCTCACCCATTTGAATATTTCTTTACATGTATGTCATCATCGAGGATTCGAGGGGATATTACTGCTCAAGGTTCAACCACAACGGAGTCAACACAAATGCAATCGTCCCCCCAAGCGGGACCAGGTATGTCGGGAAATGATGAAAAAGGCCGGCTATAGCTGACTCCATGTATAAAGTACGCATATAGCTTTATAAAATATAAAGCAACTCGTTGCTCCCTCCTTTACTCGTTGCTCCCTCCTTTCTAACTTCATGTGCCACTCTTTTTAAAGTCTCAAAAACTTGACAACTTTTACTACTATGCTAAATTGTGACATGCTTTCATACAATCCTAACATTAAAACATTTATAAACTTCACATGGACATTTTAAAGAATTCTTTTCACCTTGTTTTAAGGCATTTAAGAGAGGTGATCGCACTAAAATAGAATAGAGGGAAGTAACATTGCATTGGGCCTGTTTTCAGCCTTGGCATGTACTAATCTCACATTCTCCTACTTTTAAATTTAAATTCATCTATTGTTGATGTTATAATTCATCGGGACTGATTAGAGTACTATGCGTAATAGAGAATAAATTGGGGGCTCTTCGGGAATCTCAGTTGGCGTATCTTTCTTGGATTACCATTATTGTTCGGGACTAGGCGTTAACTATTTTATGGTATTCTTTGTTAATTTGGCGTTTCGCTGACAAGATCGGTCTCCTGGTCCCTAGCTTAGTTCTTCTCTAAATTTCTATGTTGCTCGAATACTTTAAGCGTTCGGTTTGGAAGCGACCAGGTTAGGTCCTCGTCTTTTATTCATTTTATGTTCCTTTTATGTGGTGTTACTTGAATTCTTTAGTCGTTCTTCATATAGGGTGTTCCTCCTCTCTCTATTTAATTTATCTTCCAACATGCAGATTTGTTGAAACTTTTTGCTTCTCAGTTATTTCGATCTCCAAAATCTGACCCCATTAAAATTAGTAAGCTTTGCTGCACTTGTGACATGTTTTGTGGTTAGTTTAAAAACTGATTCGAATGTTTGATATCATGCTCTTAGGGGATCATGAGTAACAAATTTTGAAATGTGTTCGTGTATCAAAATCTGTCCATAAATATATCTTTGGTCATTCGCGTGCTTTGTGGGTGGTTTAAGTCGTAGGAAACTAAAATAAAACGTTTGGATTCAAGTTGTGAAAAGTATACAAAATGGTATGTTGTTTACAAGTTGTCTTCTTAGGTCACCTGTTACATAAAACTTTTTTTACGTTTTTCATCACTTTACGATTTGAAATCCCTGTGTGTAATTCATGCATTGTCTCTTCTTATCTTTGCTATCTAGAATAATTAATTAAGCTCTCATGCTTAATCACTTCGTTTATTTCAAATAATTAATCAGTTGCAGCTTGTTATCACCTAATCCCACATAGTATTAAATCTGGCACGGACCCACATTTGTGGACCTTGAAAGGTGCTTAACACCTTCCTTTTGAGGTAACTTGAACCCTCACCCGATCTAGGTTATGCAGACTAGTTTTAAACAGAGTTATTTGAATTAGCAGTAGTAAATGGTGCCCTAACACACCTAACTCGTTAGGTGGCGACTCTTCTCTTTTAAATCTGCTAAAAGAGTTGCTAAGTGTCTTGGCCCGTCTTTCCCGAGGAAAATGGGGCGCGACAGTAACGAAATGGGGTTCCGATACTCGTGAGGTGACGAGCACTTGTATCGGATACCGATGTCATGATAAGGGTATTCGTGTACTTTCCATTGTATAGTCCGGTTTGAATGCCATGCTATGGGCATTAGATGATAGCATAGATTGATTGTGTCTATGATTGGGATATGAGGTCCCTTATTTGCTACTTCTATGCGTATTACCTGTCTCATTGTGATTACGTGTTCTCATCACTCCTAAATACTTGTTTAAAAGTGGAAAAGAGCTAAACATTGAGTCTTTATTGCTTAGCTTGATGATTATTGTGTTGCATGTCATATTTATGCTTATCATAGTATCTCATTTGCATTTTTAAGGATAATTGTGAAAGGTCCGATAGGAAATGATTCCGGACTGAGAGATGATAGTATTTGCGCCAGATTGGCTATATGACATGTAATGTGGGCCTAAGGGCCGAGTATTGCGATTGGAAGCCTAAAATGGCTAAGACCCAATGTGATCTGGGAGATCTAAGAATACGGGTTGGTATATGGACCTCATGAGTCCCCTATGAGTCACGATTTGTTAATGTTTGAACGTGTGTGTATCGGGAGATGGAATAAGGCCCTGCATTGCATTGTATTTCATATCATTTCATGTCATACTATCTCATTGATTTCTTGATTATGGTTTGCTTGAGTTGTTGCCTGATTTATCTTTAAATGCCTACTTGGGAACTTGACGGGCTTGTGGATTAGAAGCTTTCACCTAGGCTTATAACCTAATGTTGTTGAGATTATTGTGAATATCATTTTGTGGACTAATAGCAGTTAAGCGTGGAAGTAGTAATCGTAGGCCAACCCTCGTCTCTATTTTCGTTAGGGTCGGTTTGATGATGCTGCTGAGTACACGTTGTTTCCCGTACTCACGCTACACTTGTTGTACCATATTGTGTCCAGATTCTATTCCTAGCACGAGTGGATCTTGGGACGCTGCCGGTCGTTGAGGAGACCATCTAGATGATTCGGGGTGAGCCATTAGTGTGATCCATGGCACCAGATCTTCTTCAGCTATTCTTACTCTCTATCTTTTATTTCTGGACAGCTTATGTATTTTCGGGATGTATTCCCAAACTTATACTCTATCTTAGTCTGTTCTTGTACTAGTGACACCAGATAAAGGGATGGTTGTATTTTTATGTTCCGCATTTATGTTATTGATGATGTTTAAAGACTTAAAAATTGACTTGTATGATTATTCCGCCCTATTTCTTACTTAATTGAATGAGTTTTTGGGTTGTGGATGACTTATTGCCACGGGGGAGTTAGTGCCTTCACGGCTCTGTAAATTTGGTCGTGATAGTCACATTTGGCACCAAATCACAATATTCAACCCCTTAGGCTCCAATCATAATACTCGACCCTTAGTCTCACATTGCCTGTCTCTAGCTAGTCTGGCTGAAAATACCGTAATCCCTCTGTCCGGAACCATTTCCCCTTGAAAATCACAAATGTATCCTCAAAACACATGATATACTATATAAAGCATGAATATGAAGTGCACAATATAAGAAACCAAGCTAAGTAATAAAGACTTAATCAGTAGCTCATTTCCAATTTTAAATGAGTATTTAGGAGTAATGAGAACATGCAATCGCATATAAGAGAGGTAATAAGCATAGAAGTAATAAATAAGGGACCTCATAACCCAATCACAGACACAAATTAATCTATACTATCAGCTAATGCTCAAAACCTTGGGTTTAAGACTGGACTGTACAATGGAAATTACACACATACCCATATCATGATATCGGTACCCGATACAAGTGCTCGTCATCTCACAAGTATCAGGACCCCCTTTAGTTACCCCATTGTCCCCTCTTATTAATCCAATTTAAACCAACCACAATGCTTTTATTAAGGTCAAAAAGTCGCAAAATGCCCGAACAAGAGTCTTATGATCACAGCAAAGCCTTGCCCTTCCATAAGCCTCTGAATGATCCCAATCTGTTCAAAAATGGATTATACGTAGGAATACAAGCCTATCGGTACCCATATTGCCATATAAAGAATTCAAGTTTATAAAGTCAACCCAAACCCCATCCCCAAACCCCGAAGGTCAAGTTTCATAGGAAAATCGGGTCCAACAAGATCAAGTTATTACCCCATGAATTTATACGAACCCAACGATATCCATATTGGTATAAAATGTATCTGTCACACCCTAATTTCCGTTAGGGTGTGATGGGCACCCGACCCTTCTTTAGGGCCGAGCGAACCCGCTGACTCACATAGCACTCATAATCATGTTGGCTCTCAAATCGTAACATAAATACATAATGAAAATTAATACGCTTTTTGCCTTTCTCGAATCAAAGAAAATCTGTAACATGTAGAAACATACAGAGCTTATAATACAATGCGTAATAACTCGTCGGCTTACATAGCCGCTTACATAATCGACATCTTATACCCACGACACTGTCTGCAAAGTCTCTAACACAGAACGTAGAACCATAACATGATAATCTGTCTCGGCAGCACTCCGGAGGAATGGAGCTCGCCAATCCCACCGGGACATCTTCTACTAATATCTTGACTCACACGGGTGTACCTGCGCGGCATGAAACGCAGCCCCCGAGGAAAGGGGGTCAGTACGGAATAGGTACTGAGTATGTAAAGCATGAAATATAATAAGCGGGATTATACCGAAATAAAGAGTACAGAAAAAACCATAAAACTTGCCTTTAAAAGCATATATCATGTATGTCATTTCCATAAAATCATCAAGTATGCATATAACGTGCCCCGGCCCTCTAGTAAGGGACGCGGTAGTAATTTCATATCATATGCATGTACATGTAACGTGCCCCGGCCCCCCATGGAGGGACGCGGTAAAAGGGAATCATCATGTGCCATCCTGGCCACCTCCCCCATATCATCATATCAAATAACGTGCCCCGGTCCCTCTAGCAAGGGACGCGGTGAATATACGTGCCCCGGCCCTCCATGGAGGGACGCGGTGAACAATGCAGAGAAATGTGCAAGAATACATGCCCTGGCCTGGGACGCAGTGAAAGAGTGGCTATAGCTCGCACGAGCAGAGTAGTGAGAAACCATGCACATAAACCATTTCAGAGACTCAATGAAGTAAGCTGACATTAACCGGTTAATCATATTCCAGAATATATATACAAATCATATAACGTAAGCATATCAAGGCATCTTGAAAATCCGGACAAATATTATAGCAAATAACCTTCGGACATTACTCGGAAACATATCATATATCATGAACATATCAAAATATCGTAGAGATCGTAGTCATGTATCGATTCAATTCGGGCCCGCCTCGGAAAGTTACGGACCTTACATATTATGGAATCACATACGAACATATCGAAGCAATCCGAGCCTTTCGATGAAAGATACGGACGTTCGTAGTTACGGAGTCGTTTAAAAACATCACTCTTTTGGAAACACAACTTATATGCAATTTTTGAAATCCAAATCTTACTAATGACATAAAAACCATATCTTGGTTACATTAAGAATATGAATATCGAGAAACAAATAAGGATCATAAATATGCTCGGATTGCAAGAATAGAGTTACCTCGAGAGACGTGTCATCACTTACTCTCAACTAGGACATGCCAAAAGAAAGAAAGGTGAGCTTTACATACCTTAGCCGCTTCCTAAGCTAATCCAACCGTACGTATCGATTCTCCAAGGTCTACACAACGTCAATAAATATCGAATATTAATCATAACATCAAAGAATCCAATTCCACGCCATTACTTTTCTACTCGAAATTTAGCAAAGATTTCCCCTATAAATCGGACATCCCCGAGAATTCAACTCGGCTAAATCAACAACAACCAACCCAACAAGCATGATAACGATATCCATAAGTGATTCAAAATGCATCCAAACATTAATAATTCCTTTCTACACAATTCAACGACATTTCATTTATATTCAAATAAACTACATACGATCAATTCAATATCAATGCTCGTATATTCGATTACTAATCCGCAACCATCCACACATGATCTAAGAACATTCCAAGTAATCCATACAATATTCAAAATACTTCAAACCATATACTACTCCACCCGAAACTATTCCAACTTAGCAAGAACCTTGCCAACACCTTTCTTTCTTCTACATTCATAAATTATGTCAACAATACATGCATTTACCACTTTATTCTCATAAATTCAAGAAACCATATCAATATCACATCATCGTCCAATTCAGCCCGCACAATTATAGCTTCAACTTGGGTCATTAAAACTTCATTTTACGTCATAGAATTCATATCGACGACAACCAAAATACTAGATAACATTACTTCATCTCTTGCCTACCAAACGGCCCCTAGTCACGGCCGGCTCCTCAACATACATCATTCCATGAGTTTCATTCATTTTCCACACATTACAAACACACACAAACATGCTAAATACAATTAATTCTTCACTTCTACACAACCACACACACACACGGCCTCAACACATTACACACGGCCACACACACAACACCATGTTTTCATGAACTTCTTTCATTTCTACATTTCACAACACCCACAAACTATGGATAACATATGAAAATAAAGTTTGAACCTTACCTTCCTCACTTGTTCTTCATTCGGCTAGAACTATATTCCGCACAAACGAGCGCCTTGCTTGCTCCAACAACTATCCCATGTTGACGAGGGCCTTCCAATGAGTAAGAAAGCTAGAAGAAAAAATTCTCCATGATCAACTTTAGGGGCTGGTTCGGCCAGCCCCTCTCTTGGCTGTTTTTCTCCTTCTTTTTCTCTCTTCATTTTTCTTGAAATTTCTAGGAGGTGGAATGAAAAAATATGACTTGCATGGTCATCACTTATACATATATATATAAATATATGGCACATGCCAAGCACATGCTCCATGTCTTTCTCTTCTCTTTTTTTTTTTTCCACTTCTCTAGAATTTTCTTAAAGATGAAAATGATGAAAATGATTATCTTAATCATCCAATTCCCATATTTTTTTAACTTCCATGTGGCCATGTCCCACATCACTCTAATTTCATGAAATTTTAAATTTCTCCATAATGCATTTTTTTGTCCCAAATTTTTCCTCAACGTTTCCTTCCAACTAAATCATAAACCACTTGTCGTAAAACAAGGTCGGAAAATAGTCTCGCCCATAATTTGTCGCAACTAACTTAAAATATTCCGACGTACGAAATGCGGGATATAACAGTATCCGGGTCCAAAAATATACACAAAAGAAATTCCGAGCCCCGAAGGGTAAAATAAAAAAATTGACCCTCCAATAGATTACCCATGATTTATGGAATCTCGATCTCAAATTCCAACCCAATCGAACAACACAGCGATGATCAATTTAAGAATTCCTAAATTCCAACTTAGGGTTCAAAAACCCCCCAAACCCTCTTTCTAAATCACGATTTCTCAGCCGAAAATCCTTAATAATTAATGATATAGAGGGTATTTGGATTGGCTTTTTAATCTAAAAGCTAAAAGCTATAAGTTGGGAGTACCAACTTTTGGCTTTTGGCTTTTGGCTTATTTCGTACTTTTTTAGCATAAAAGTAAGTTCTTAAAAACACTTTTTATTTTACCCAAAGACCTCAAAAAGTAGAAAATAGCTTAAAAGCCAATAAGCACCTAAAATAAGCCAATCCAAACACCCTAATAATCGTAAAAGGAAGGTTAGTAGATTACCCAATTGATGAATCTTGCAAAACCTCTTCAAAATCACCTTAAACCGATACCAAGCACTCCAAATATGAGAATGAAATGTCTAATCTCGAAATGCGGAATTAAATATCAAATCTGCCTAGTAATTTATGCAGAAGCGGCTTTCTCCTCGCACTTGCGGGCCTGCTTCTGCTGCCCATATCTCGCAGATGCAAGCTCCACTTAAGTGACCTAGGTACGCAGGTGTGAACCTCTTCACACAGGGGCGGCCTCGCTTCTGTGGCCGAATTCCCGCAGAAGCAGACACCAGAAATCAAAAAATCCTCTAACTTTCAAAAATCGATCCAACACCCGAAACTGATCTAGAACGTCCTAGACACAAACAAATTATGCAAACTAGTTCTAAAACATGCTACGATCTCACTTGCGCACTCGAAATTTTCAAAGAGGTCATATTGACCCGGTGTTGACCGAGGTCAACTCCAATACTCATAAAACTAAATTTCCAACCAAAAGTCCAAAATACCCCCGAGTCCCTCGAGTACCAAACCAACTACCCAACCAAGTCATAATCGACATTCTGGACATAATAGAATCAACGAAACTTTCAAAAAGACTCATTTACCCCTGATGTTGACTTTGGTCAACCAAATACTAATGAACTTTCAAAAATCTCATTTTCTTATCCAAATCACCTCCGAATGCCATGGGAATAGCGCTACCAATGCCCACTAGTCAAATATACCATAGAGAGGCTAGAGGAAGGGTTAATAGAGGTAAAATAGTTAAACAACCAAAGCGACCTAACGGGTCATTACAGCATCCACCATTTAAACACATGTTCGTTCTCGAACATTAAATAGAAAGGAAATACCTAAATCATCGAAAAATTGGGGTTATCTACTCCGCATATTCGACACAGTATCCCAAGTAGCCTCCTCGACAGGACGATGCCTCCATTAAACCTTTACTGAATCAATTACCTTGGACCTCAACTTCCGGATCTGTCTATCTAAAATAGCAACTAGCTCGTCCTCAAAATTAAAGTTCTGATCAACCAATACTAAATCTCATTGAATTACATAAGAACTATTAGAATGATACTTCTTGAGCATATAAATATGAAACACGGGGTGAACACCCGACAAACCGGGAGATAAAGCCAACTCATAGCCTACCTCGCCAATATGCCAAATAATCTCAAATGAACCAATGTACCTAGGCCTCAACTTTCCCTTTTTCCAAACCTCATCACACCCTTCATGGGTGAAACCTGCAACAAAATCTCTCACCCACCACAAACTCCAATTCACGAGCTTTCTAGTCTGCATACCTCTTTTGCCTACTCTAAGTTGTGAGAAGCCTCTCCTGATTCAACTTGGCCTTGTCCAATGAATCCCGCAACAAGTCTGTATCCCAAGGTCTAACCTCAAAGGCATCAAACGAACCAACTGGAGAACGACATCTCCTACCATAAAATGCCTCGAACGGTGCCATCTCGATGATCGAATGGTAACTATTGTTGTAAGTAAACTCCGGCAAAGGTAAGAAATGGGAAAGGGCAGCAGCTGATCCCAATGACCACCAAAATCAATCACACAAGCTCGCTACATATCCTTTAGGACATGAATTGTTACACCTTGCACTTTCAAAGCATGAGCACGCCACGTATTTCACCGTATTAATGGAGTATCGGAGACTTCCCATGAAGTTTTGGAAGGTACAAGCCATGGGAAGTACGTAACAATGAAGTAAAGGATAAATTACGATCTCGTAAGTCGTACCCGGGAAGGACAACATTGGAACCAAAGGAAATGACCATTATCAAGTATAATTAATGATAAATATCATGTATAGAGAGTTTCAAAAGATTCCGAGACTAAGCAAATCGAAGAAACTAAGATTGTCAAAAATTTGAAAAAAGTTGGCAAAATTTTAGACAGAAACTTTGGGTCAACTTTAGAGGAGTATATCTCCTAGTATATCAGGAGTTTTGAAGTGAAACAAAAGGCTAAATTGAAGTTCAGGAAGTCTAGTTTTCAACGCAATAAACCGTCCATCAAAATAACATCGGATTAGGGAGTTATGGGCGTTTTAAGACGGACTGCTAGAAGCCCGCAAATCTACGTGAATTCTCTAGAAACTCACTTAAGGCCCACTAATTCTGCCCAATGGAGCCTAACCCGACCCACACACCTATAAAACCCCTCTAACTCATCATTTTTCATCAATTTTTCACCATCTCTCAGCTCCATACCTCTCTAGAATTTTCCACAACATTCATCCAATATCCAAACCTCTCTAAACATATCCAAAATCCTCTAGAACATTCTTCCAACTTCTACAACATGTAAATATATTCCTACAAGTGTATATGACAATTTTGGTCATTTTATTTCATTTTTAACATAGCCCCAAGTCCTAGGAAGTCCTAGAAACTTCTCCAAACATATTCTAACATATTTTCAAGCCTAAACCAAGGATCAAAGTGAAGATTAAAGTGGTTAAGGGTTTCCAAGTGAGGTCTACACTTGTCTCCTCTTCTTGAAGATGTTGGGTGAGTATTTTTAAGGTGGAGAAACCATGGAATTGAAGTGTTCTTGAATTTTGAGGTAATATTTCATATTAGTTTCATGTTTATGAGTTTGTTTGGTAATTATGTTAAGATTTGAGGAGAAGAAAATTGGAGGAAAAGTTCAAATATGCATTTGATGATATCTTGAGTTGTGAATTGACTTGAGTTATAATTATTAGTATGTTTTGAGCATAATCTTTTCATGAGGGATAATAATAATAATGTTAAGGAATTGTCGTATACGAGTGTATAAGGGGTTGTATGAAGTTGTTGTTATGGATTGATTATGAAAAGAAGTTTTGGGATTGAATTGAGTATAGTTTGAATGTAATATATTGATTATGGAATTGTTGGTGTCTTATTGTGATTTGGGAGTTATTTTGAAGATTGGAGGGAGTAGAAGATATAGGGGAGATGCTGCCCGAAATTCGACAGATTCTAAAGGTGTTTAATTTGAAGGCTTAAGATAAACATATGACGATAAGCCTAACAATAGTATGAATTCTCTTGAATGTAGATTTACGAGCTTGGGAGGACAAGTGTTAAGTAGTTAAAGTTAAGGCGACCAAAAAAGATATGTTAAGGCTATCATTTTTTTCATTTTGGCATGATCCTATGATATGAATGAACAAACGAGTAGGCGAGCTTCCATATTACTCTAGTCATAGAAGCACTAGGAGTACTTCAGTCTTTGATGTTTCCGTAGCCCTTTTATGATTTTTCCTTGACTTCTTAAGTCCCAAAGGGGCATCCATAGGTTGTATGTTTCCATAATGGTGTCTAAATGCCGAAGGGGACATTCATGAGGTTTCTTCATTCATATGCATTTAATATTTGATTTTTAAGTCTCGAAGGAGACAAATGAAAAAGGGGAAGAAGTTCCCATTTTGAACTAAAAGTTGCTCCGGAGGGAGTCTTTTGATGTTTTACATATGCATGACATGATTTGATGGGGAATGGGAAAGGGCTATGGTGTTATATACGTAACCCACCTGATCAGCTGGTATATGATGATTGAGATGCCCGAAGGGGCCATTATGATATGATGCCCGACGGGAGAAGCTCGAAGGAGCGAATGGGTAAAGATGCATATACATATATACATGTTTTCAAAAGTACATTATGCATATTCATAGTCGTTCGCGACAGTCACAAGAAGAGGTTGACTCCTACATTCTTCTTATCCTTTGAATCTTGATATGTTATTTCATTTTGCCTCACATACTCGGTACATTATTCGTACTAACGTCTCTTTGCCTGGGGGCGCTGTGTTTCATGCCACACATGTGCAGACAGATGAGCAGAGGACACTCCCTATAGGATGTTCCCGAGCTATCAGCTGGTTTGGTGAACTCCATTTCTATTCGGAGTATTGCCGAGTAGGAATACATATGCATATATTCCGACCTATGTTATGCTATCTTGGTTCATGTTAGAGACTTTGCAGACAGTGTCCTGTGGATAGTGCGTCGAGTTATTGACAGTTGTGTAAGGCGGCCACGTAGGTCGATGTGTTCATATGCATTGATTTAAAGATTTTATTGTGACTAAAGGTTTTCTTTGATTGAACGATAAGGGAGAAGTCTCTGATATGATGAAAGAGTTTTATTAAAAAGTTTTCATGTTTTACTTGACGGAAGCATCATTTCATAATGTAAAGGTTCACAAAAAGGTGACTTATGAATAGAATGGTGGTATGGCACTCAGCCGAGTAGGGTCTTGGGTGTCAGTCGTGGCCCTCCGATTTGGGTCGTGACAGAAATGGTATCAGAGCAGTTCATCCTAGGGGTTATCTGCAAAGTCATGTCTAGTAGAGTCTTATTTATGGTGTGTTGTGTGCCACATTTATAAATAGGAGGCTATAGGGCATTTAGGATTGTTACCCTTCTTTCTTATCCTAGATCGTGCAACTCGAATATTTTTGTTGGTGATGAGTAGTTGATTGCTTAAGTTTTGGAATGGGTGGTAAGAATTGAAGTTCGTCGATCAGGAAGGTATGTTTCCTATCTTGTCAATATTCGTATATGAGGAAAATTCTATATGGGTGAGTTATGTATCATATGAACTTCTATGGTTGCCCTATGAGGCATTCGATGTGTTTTCTGGGTTGTGTGTAGGTTTGTGATAGTAAGAATTACAGAGGAGACTCTGCCAGAATTTTTCGAAGTTAAGTTACTTGAATATGTGTGCGCTGTGGAAGAAGATTAAAAGGAAACGTGGTAACAAGACTATAAGTTGGATATGTTGAGTTGTTAGTTGTGAGTTGTTTTCAAAGGAATCTTAAAATGGTTTTAGCTTAATTCTAAAGGATGATTTCTACGGAGAGGATGACTAGTGGTTCGAGGGATTCAAGAATGACTTACATCTGAGGTTTTACAGAAACAAACCCCATGGGAGATTTAGGGAGAAACCGATGGGACAGGTAGGGTGCTATGAATTGAGTGAAAGAAGGAGGCTTATTACGATTAACATGAAGGTAATGATTTATAGGAAAGAATCAGGAATCGGTTAAAGAATAATGTGTCGACTTGGGATTAATTGAAAAATAGAGGGAAGTGTGTGACAAGGTAGGCTAAAGAAATGACAAAGAAGTAAATGATAGTCATACAAAAGGAGACGATATAGTATGTATACAAGGTCGGCTGGTGTAAAAAGGGATAATCTAAAATAGCACCAAAGAAGCAAGCAAGGAAAGGTTCCATATCTGAACAAGAGAATTTTTTTACTAGTAGAGAATAAGGAGCAAGGCAAAAGAGTACAACAATTAAGAGTGCTCACAGATCGGCGAGAGCCGTAGCAATCATGAGTTAAGACCATCTTAATGGCAACAGGTCTCAGGACGGTAGCTAGATATCAGTTGACCACTGGGTACGTACATAAGAACATGAGGATATGAAACTAATGAATGAGTTCGACAAAGAATTGAGAGAATATGAAAGAAGACTAATGAGCCCATAGTATAAGAGCATGGAGATCAGGAACTAAAGGAGGACAACCATTTCAATAAATTAATGATAGCATCGTAAGCTCGCAAGCTACAATATTTGAGGACGAATGTTTCTAAGGAGGGAATGATGTTATACCTCGCACTTTTAGAGCATGAACACGCCACGTATTTTCACCGTATTAATGGAGTATCGGAGACGTCCCATGAAGTGTTGGAAGGTACAAGCCATGGGAAGTACGTAACAATGAAGTAAAGGATGAATTACGATCTCGTAAGTCGTAACCGGGAAGGATAACCTTGGAACCAAAGGACATGACCATTATCAAGTATAATTAATGATAAATATCATGTATGGAGAGTTTCGGAAGATTCCGAGACCAAGCAAATCGAAGAAAATAAGTTTGTCGAAAATTTGGAAAAAGTTGGCAGAATTTTGGACAGAAACTTTGGGTCAAATTTAAAGGGGTATATCTCCTAGTATATCAGGAGTTTTGAAGTGAAACAACAGACTAAATTGAAGTTCATGAAGTCTAGTTTCCAACGCAACAAACCGTTCATCAAAAAATTATCGGAGTAGGGAGTTATGGGCGTTTTAAGGCGGACTGTCAGAAGCCTGCGAATCTATGGGAATTCTCTAGAAACTCACTTAAGGCCCACTAATTCGGCCCAATGGAGCCTAACCCGACCCACACACCTATAAATACCCTTCTAACTCATCATTCATCATCAATTTTCACCATCTCTCACCTCCATACCTCTCTAGAATTTTCCACAACATTCATCCAATATCCAAACCTCTCTAAACATATCCCAAATCCTCTAGAACATTCTTCCAACTTCTACAACATGCAAATATATTCCTACAAGTGTATATGACAATTTTGGTCATTTTATTTCATTTTTAACATAGCCCCAAGTCCTAGGAAATCCTAGAAACTTCTCCAAACATATTCCAACATATTTTCAAGCCTAAGCCAAGGATCAAAGTGAAGATTAAAGTGGTTAAGGGTTTCCAAGTGAGGTCTACACTTGTCTCCTCTTCTTGAAGATGTTGGGTGAGTATTTTTAAGGTGGAAAAACCATGGAATTGAAGTGTTCTTGAATTTTGAGGTATGATTTCATATTAGTTTCATGTTTATGAGTTTGTTTGGTAATTATGTTAAGATTTGAGGAGAAGAAAATTGGAGGAAAAGTTCAAATATGCATTTGATGATATCTTGAGTTGTGAATTGACTTGAGTTATAATTATTAGTATGTTTTGAGCATAATCTTGTCATGAGGGATAATAATAATGTTAAGGAATTGTCGTATACGAGTGTATAAGGGGTTGTGTGAAGTTGTTGTTATGGATTGATTATGAAAAGATGTTTTGGGATTGAATTTAGTATAGTTTGAATGTAATATATTGATTATGGAATTATTGGTGTTTTATTGTGCTTTGGGAGTTATTTTGAAGATTGGAGGGAGTAAAAGATATAGAGGAGATGCTGCCCGAATTTCGACAGATTCTAAAGGGGTTTAATTTGAAGGCTTAAGATAAGCATATGACGATAAGCCTAACAATAGTATGAATTCTCTTGAATGTAAATTTACGAGCTTGGGAGGACAAGTGTTGAGTAGTTAAAGTTAAGGCGACCAAAAAAGGTATGTTAAGGCTATCCTTTCTTTCATTTTGGCATGATCCTATGATATGAACAAACAAACGAGTAAGCGAGCTTCCATATTACTCTAGTCTTAGAAGCACTAGGAGTACTTCAGTATTTGATGTTCCCGTAGCCCTTTTATGATTGTTCCTTGACTTCTTAAGTCCCGAAGGGGCATACATAGGTCGTATGTTTCCATAATGGTGTCTGAATCCTGAAGGGGACATTCATGAGGTTTCTTCATTAATATGCATTTCATATTTGATTTTTAAGTCTCGAAGGAGACAAATAAAAAAGGGGAAAAAGTTCCCATTTTGAACTAAAAGTTGCTCCGAAGGGAGGCTTTTAATGTTTTACATATGTATGACATGATTTGATGGGGAAGGGGAAAGGGCTATGGCGTTATATACGCAACCCACCTGATCAGCTGGTATATGATGATTGAGATGCCCGAAGGGGCCATTATGATATGATGCCCGACGGGGTGAAGCTCGAAGAAGCGAATGGGTAAAGGTGCATATACATATATAAATGTTTTCAAAAGTACCTTATGCATATTCATGGTCCTTAGCGACAGTCACAGGTACAGGTTGACTCCTACATTCTTCTTATCCTTTGAATCTTGATATGTTTTTTCATTTCTGCCTCACATACTCGGTACATTATTCGTACTGACGTCCCTTTACCTAGGGGCGTTATGTTTCATGCCACACAGATGCAGACATATGAGTAGAGGACACTCCCTATAGGATGTTCCCGGGCTATCAGCTGGTTTGGTGAACTCCATTTCTATTCGGAGTATTATCGAGTTGGAGTACATATGTATATATATGTGTCATATGCATTATGGGTACGTCGGGTCCCTATTCTGACCTATGTTATGGTATCTTGGTTCATGTTAGAGACTTTGCAGACAGTGTCCTGTGGATAGTGTGTCGATATGTCGACAGTTGTGTAAGGCGGCCACATTGGTCGATGTGTTCATATGCATTGATTTAAAGATTTTATTGTGACTAAAGGTTTTCTTTGACTAAACGATAAGGGAGAAGTCCCTGACATGATGAAAGAGTTCTATTAAAAAGTTTTCATGTTTTACTTAACGGAAGCGTCATTTCATAATGTAAAGGTTCACAAAAAGGTGTGACTTATGAATAGAATGGTAGTATGGCACTCAGCCAAGTAGGGTCTTGGGTGTCAGTCGTGGCCCTCCAATTTGGGTCGTGACATGCATAGTACGCTCAGACTGACCATCAGTCTAAGGGTGAAATGTTGTACTAAGCTCCACTCAGGTACCAACCTCCTTCTACATGAATCGCTAGAAGTGAGAGGTAAACTAAATGCCTCAATCTGAAATGATAGAAATATGTACCCCATGAAAATGTGCTATCTCTCAGATTTAGATTATGGCCAATTTCTCTGAATTATAGGTAGTCTGAACCGGTAAAAAATTAGCTGACTTAGTCAAACGGTCCACAATGACCTAAATAGCATCAAACTCTCCAAAGTCCGTGGTAATCCTACCACAAAGTCCATAGCGATCCACTCCCATTTCCACTCATGTATAGGCATTTTCTGAGGGAGTCTACCCAGCTTTTGGTGCTTTTGGTACTCATACACTTGTTGACAATTCAAATATCTAGCCACATATCTGTTACATCTCGAAAATTTTCGTGTCGTTCGCGTCGTAAGTAAAGTAACATAAGCCGGAGAGGTAATGGAACTCTTATAAGGTTAAGAAAGACCTTTAACAAGTATTAAGACAGTGTCTAAAGGTTTCGGGATCAAGTGAAATGGAGGAATTAAGTTTATTGAAATTTTGGGAACACTTGGCAGAATTCCGGCATAATTTTTGGTCTAACTTTAGAGAGGCATATGTCCTAGAATATGAGGAGTTATGAAATGAATAACCTATTTCAATTGAAGTTCAGAGAGTTTTCTTTCCAATGCAATTGACAGATCGCAAATCCGAGATATAAAGTGGAAGATACGGCTCGTACAAAATTGTACGATTTTTCTTGCAATTCGACGGTTGCACATTGACGAACATCCGTCGATGTGCATGTCGAGTTAAGTTGGTGCCCACCGACTTTCATAAGTATAAATAGACCCTCCCTTGTTATTTTCATCATATTTCAAGGTCTGGAAGCTTCACCATAGATACATATATTCTCCCAAAGTTTCTACATCAATCTTTACGATACTTGTTAAAATTCTAGCATCAATCAGGCTTGGGAAGTGCGTATAACCTCGCAGGCTTCAATTACATCTTGGTATTGCTGTGGTAAGGTGGAAACCTTGGATCAAATTGGTACTAAGAATCAACTAGGTCGATTGAGGTAAAGGTTCCTTCTCTTTTACCAATAAATGAAGTTAATTCCAAGTTATATTTGTTAGATTGTCGCGTGTTAAGCCTAATTGGGCGCAAGACGGTGTAAACCTCTTGTGGGATGTTGTTAATGGAATTATATGGATATTGAATTAGATCAAATGCCTTTGATGTTGGTTTTGGTTGTTGTTGAGATCATGGGAACGTAGTAAAAACGAGAGAGGCCCGAATTTCCTTAACCTCAAATTAAATAGTCTCAAAGATACATCACATATGCATTGGTGTATGAACAATTAAGGCCTAACTAAGGTCATATGTTGCCACGTAGGGGCAAAGGACGAGCGGTCCTCGAAATAAGGAATTCCTTCAAGTAGCGGATCGGTGATTTAAGGTATGGAAGGTGTTTGTTTCCCTCTTTCTTTGGCACGAATCCAACTAGAACATGAACACGAGCGTTCCATAACAATTCACTCCATTCCTATGCAATGTATTTCAAATTTTAATGCCTTAATTATTTGATTGATTCTTGAAATATTATCATGTTTATCATCATTAAGTTATTTCCTTGGATTCAATACGAATTCCATAATTCATTGGGAGGTTACCGACCTTACGTCACTCCGAAAGGTCTGAGGTTATTTCATTGGCTCCTCATGCATTGTATATATATATATATATGTATGTATGTACTATTTTAACACACCGAGCCGCGCTATAGTCGGCCGGGTATGACGCCTATTGTGCAACCATTGATCAGTTGGGTATTTCACACCGAGTCCCATAAGGGCCGGGTACGTTACACACCGAGTCCCGAAAGGGCTAGGTACATTTCACACTGAGTCCCGTAAGGGCCGGGTACGTTATACACCGAGTCCTGAAAAGGCCGGGTACGTTATGATGATGATACTATTTATATATATGCATATACTTGCATATGATTTTTAAACTCATGCATTGCATATTGTACGTCCTCAGATGGCTCCGATTATTTTTATCCTTCTATATTTATGTCTTACTTATGATGTTTTTTCCTGCCTTACATACTCAGTATTTTTATCCGTACTGACAGTCCCATCTCACGGGATGTTGCATTCCGTGCTGCAGGTCCTGACAGACAGTGCGGAGGACCTCTTCAGTAAGATTGACAGCTCAGCGGCATCAGCAAGTACCATTCCTCCGGACTTGCTTATTATGGTATATGCTATGTTCACATGTTATGCATATGTTACTTTTGGATATGACGGGTCCATGTCCTGTCCAGTATGTCAGGTATATGTACTCTTAGAGGCTCATAGACACAGTGGGGTATATAGATGTTATGTTTGTTTTGGTTTTGATATTCTCTTGGTAGCCTTGCCGGCTTTATAACACTCATAATGATGTTGCAGCCTTGTCGGCTCGCTTATTTGTGTGTGTGTGTGTGTGTGTGTGTGTGTGTATATATATATATATATATATATATATATATATATAAAAATATATGTTGGATTATTGCATATTTCTTTATTTGTGCCTTTTCTGCGTGCAGGTGTCCTTCGAGTCATATTATATAATAATCATGGTAACTGTTACGCCAGGTGGTATCCTGCCTATAGGTCGGTGCCTGTCATGCCCCTCGTCGGGGTGTGACAAACTTGGTATCAGAGCAGGTCAGTCCTAGGAATGTCTATAAGCCGTATCTAGTAGAGTCTTGTTAATGGGTATGAAGCGCGCTATACTTATTAACATGAGGCTTCAGGACATTTAGGAATACTTCCTTTCTTCATGATCTAGATCGTGCTATAGGGCCAAGGACGTAGGAAAATTCGTTCCTGATCCATTCGTTCCGTTTTACAGTATTACAGATGAAGAGAAAAGTTTCTGCTATTAAGAACGTGGGGAAGGCCCCAAGGGTTAATATTAGACCAGTGCCACCCACCGATGCAGGTCGAGAGGTTGCAGAAGAGAGGAGAGATGTAAGTTATACAATTGAGACAGACCTCTCAGAAATTATCATCGAGACGGATCCCTCGGAGATCAGCATTGAGTGAGACCCTTCTGAGATTATGACCTTTGTTGAGGAGGATCCATCTGAGGGCTCCTATGAGACGTCTGTCCGAGTGGTTTCGGATACGACCCCACCATAGGTGTTAGTTTCACCTTCAGGCCCTGTTGAGCAGGATGTCAGAGGAGCAGAGTAGAGCAGGAGTTTACACGTCCGGCTTCCCCCATGTTACAACACTATGTTAGGGCCGCTACGGATGTTAGCGTGACAGAGGAACCGGATAGTTCTCAATCCGGGGCGTCTGTTAATCAGGGATCACCAGTATATGTTATGAGGTACATACAAAATGAAGAGAATAGTCAGGACACGAGGAGAAGAGTAGTTGATGACAATAGGAGGATTTCGCTTTGCAGTGCATCGGACATAAGCTCTCACATTCAGGATCGGGGCAGACCGCCTACAGGTTATACTAAATCACTCTATTGAAATTACTAATATTATATGCATGTATGTATATTGGGACCTAGAATGCCAACGTTATTTGTTAAATGAAAGGTCTAGGACTTTAAGGTTGAAAAGAGAGACCGAGGCAATGATAGGGAAGTTTCGATACCGTCCAACCAGCAAATAAGATGCGGAATGCTACTAACAAATGCAATAAGATGTGTTGTTTCACCCTTTCCCTTATTTTGATGATGCCAGACCTAGAGCCTCGAATTTACTTTATGCCCAATTACTCGGACAAAAAGGAAGTTAGAAGTAATGCCTAGTTACCTACGGTAAGAAGTAAAAACGCATCAAGAATTAGAAGAGCAGAAGGAAGAGTAGTGCGATTTTTCAAGTACGCGATATGAATTTCGATGGATCTAAATACAAGTCAAGTGTGGAATTAGGTCTACTTGGCAGTAAGGATGAACTGAAATGAGGATTTGTAATGCTAGGGATATCTCGGGAAAGTTTTGTGAACAACTATGAGGTAGGATGTTAATGGATGCGTTGTGCAATGATCAAGGCAAGTAAGTATAAAGGAATGTTAACGAAGGAACTGGAATGCGACAATTACAAAGAATCGTGGGCAGAAAAGGGGCTAATAAGTAAACTACACAAACATAGGAATTCTATGGAAGTTATGTGGAAATAACTATGTAAGCGGAATTTTGACTTAGGACAAGCAGCACGATAGATAGTGAGGAAAGCTGTTAAATGTTATCAACGTGGAGATAGAATGACCATCTTCGAAGGTACAAAAAGAGTGCCAGTCCTAACAAGTAAGTTAAATCAGGACTACTTGTTAAGTCAGAGATTGCATCAAAACACAGCTACCAAGAATTCATCATAAGGAGATGATTATCTAAGGATAAAAGAGACAACGATAAGACGTGGGAAAGCATATTGATACACAGTGAAGAAAAGACCTTTATACACCGTCCGCAACAGCCAATATTACAAGCACACATCATCATGCAAGCAATATGAGCACGATGAAGAGAAAGAAGTAAAAACGTGGATGCCTCAATAAACACTTGAGAGATATAGGAACCCCATAGTGTGAAATATGTACTCATATGAGCGATGTATGTCCAACAAACCAAAATTGCGCCCAATAGACCAAAAGAAGGTCAGAACAATGTGAAAAAAAAGGGTGGGAAACAATAAAGCTGAAAAGAAGAGGATACATTGGTGTACACGACGGGATCGTAATAAAAGGGGAATGGAAAAGAAATAAGAACTGGACAATGGTGTACTCGAGGAGCAAAGGCATAAAGATAAGGATAACCAGAAAGATGTTGATTCAAAGAGATTAGCACCAATAAGCAAGGTAAAGAGATCGCAAGGTAAATAGTACACTAAGAATGCCTAGTTATGAACTAGGAGTCGCAAAGGTGTTAAAGGAAGGCAAGAGATCTCATAGGATGTGCTTGGCCTTAGATTAACCAGTAGGAGAAACAAGTAACTCTACAATGAAAGACTTCAAGACTGCTAATACAAGGGACACTATGCGGTGAGACCACAAAAAGAGGAAGTTGAGCGAGCTGTTCCGAAAACAACAGATGAGCTATATGAAGACGAAATCTTAACTTTATCATTGGAAGAAGTATGAGCTGGAACATAGTAAGCTGAAATAACATGGAGATTCCACGACATAGATCCTAAGTACATAGGTATTAAACTCAATTGGTAGGAATGGAGGTGAGATAATAAGTTAGCCCTCTATAGAAAGAATGACGCGAGAAAGGAACCTAGTGAAGTAAACCACCATAAAGAAAAGGGGGAAACAACGACAAAAACTCGTGTACACGAGGCGCGAGTCGGAACATATAAGGGGATAACATAGTCTTAAATAAAGAGAAGCAGGCAGACCCGAATCGCTGAGGCAAGCTACGTACCCGAATTGCGAATGGTAATCGATACCTATAGTTCTGAGTCCAAGAAGAGGTATTCCGGGGATAATGCATAATGTGTGGAAGCACAAAATGAGAATGCACAGTGAAGGTGACATTATTAGTGGTCGAATAATGCGAAATAGAGTTCTCAGATAAGGGATGCAGTAACAGAAGACCATAGGCCAGGCTCGAAGAACGAATCCTGAAGACAGTCATGAGGAGACAAACACCAGAAGGAAGGAAGACCATATTGTGGCTAGAAGCCTAGGTATGGATAAAGAGACGAATAAAGGATTTATAATAAGAATTTATACCTCAGAATTAAGTATTAACCAAGTAAGGCGAGGAATAAGGTAATATTGAGAGGACAAGGAGAATCTGTTACAAAAGGTGATACCTAACCCAGTTGTTTCTAAGAAGATAAGCATGATATCCAGAGTCCATTCTGGAAAGGTAAATCAAAAGCCGAGACATAGACGAAAGTGCGATTATTCGTCAAGACCTAACCTCGAATAAGGCAGAAAAATCACGAATTCGGGAACATATATCTACGGCTAGCCAATACGTATGTATTGTGAAATTTATTATAATACATTGGCTTCTACTAATAAAACCCCCTACATTCGAGGACATTAGATGTTATACCTTGTACTAGACATTACATTACGACACTATTCGCGCAATTTGTCCGTTTCAAGTCAGTCTGAGTAAGTTTGAGGAAAATATCTCCCCTTGAGTATTATGAGTAAAGCTGATCCAAAAGCAATTGAAGACAGCTCAAGTTGTCAAGAATCCTATTTAGAAGTACGACGGTGAGACCTAGAATTGCCAGTTGGCGATGAAGCATTCTTGAAAATGAAAATGTTGTCTATGAAGGGTGTTATGAGATCCGGTAAGAGGGAAGAACTCAGTCCGAGATTCATTGGTCCTCATAAGATCCTTCGAAAAGTCAGTCAAGCAGCTTACGAACTGGGACTTTCATCAGAATTAAAAATAATTCATCTTGTCTTTCATATGTCTATGTAAGGAAATGCGTTGGAGATGCTCCAAGGATTGCACCATTAAATGACATGCAAGTCACAGATAGCCTAACTTATGAAGAAGAGCCAATTTCCGTTCTTGACAGGCAAGTCCGCAGACTCAAGAATGAAGGTATGGCTTTCATAAGGGTTCTGTGAAAAAGCAAGGGCAGGGAAGAGATGACATAGGAAGCAAAAGAGGAAATGAAGTCCAAATACTCTCACTCGTTCCCTGGTAAAAGTATCTAATTGTTGAACGTCCTTCAATTTCCCTTAAAAAGTGAATTTATACATGTATGCCAAGACCAAATATAACTCTTATTCTATTAATGAGACATCAAGATGATTAGATGGGAGTTGTATTTTATTTTCCCTTGAGGTAAGAAGTGGAAAAGGTACGTACGTGTTTAGATATGATCCTTGAGTGTAAATATACGAATGATTTACGAGCAGAAAGAGGTGAAATAGGAATTACGAAAGCGGAAAGAGTATCAATTATAAGGATGATGATGCCTAAAGTCTAAAAAGGATACGATACGGAACGCAAGATTTCTCCAAGGATAATTATTGTTTGAATGTTTAAATAGGGACATGATTAGTTAGAAAAGGTGAAAGAGCGATGTATATCGCTCAACGAGATAGATATTGACGAGGGCCTCCTTATTGTATAGAGTATATTGGCAAGAGTGCTATACAGAGATATGAAATTCATGTATCCACAATTGTTTTCACTTCTGGAGGTAAGACATCATAGCCTTCAGGTATGCATATGTTGTTAGTTACTGTCATTGGTCGTGTAGGGCCATCATTGTTACTGATTGTTGTAGCCGTATGGCATTGTACCATTGGTTTCTTTGCGTGACAAGTTGGTATTACTACAGTTACAGAGGAATCTCTGTTGAAATTTCCATAAGATCTCTGAGAGATTAACATTCGAGGACGAATGCTTTTAAAGGGGGGAAAATATTACATCTCAAAAATTTTCGTGTCGTAGGTAAAGTAACGTAAGCTGGAGAGGTCATGGAACTCTTATAAGGTTAAGAAAGACCTTTAAAAAGTATTAAGAAAGTGTCTAAAGTTTTCGGGATCAAGTGAAATGAAGGAATTAAGTTTGTTGAAATTTTGGGAAAACTTGGCAGAATTTCGGAAAGAATTTTTGGTCCAACTTTAGAGAGGCATATGTCTTAGAATATGAGGAGTTTTGAAATGCATAACCTATGTAAATTGAAGTTTAGAGAGTCTTCTTTCCAATGCAATTGACAAATCGCAACCGAGATGTACGGTGGAAGATATGGCTCGTACAAAATTGTACGATTTTTCTTGTAATTCGACGGTTGCACATTAACGAACCGTCGACATGTCGACAGTCCGTCGATGTGCATGTCGAGTTAAGTCGGTGCCCACTGACGTTCACAAGTATAAATAGACCCTCCCTTGTTATTTTCATCATATTTCAAGGTCTGGAAACTTCGCCATAGATACATATATTCTCCTAAAGTTTCTACATCAATCTTTATGATACTTGTTGAAATTCTAGCATCAATTAGGCTCAGGATGTGCGTATAACCTCGTAGGCTTCAATTACATCTTGGTATTGCTGTGGTAAGGTGGAGACCTTGGATCCAAATTG
Organism: Lycium ferocissimum; assembly: GCF_029784015.1. Taxonomy (NCBI): domain Eukaryota; kingdom Viridiplantae; phylum Streptophyta; class Magnoliopsida; order Solanales; family Solanaceae; genus Lycium; species Lycium ferocissimum. The sequence continues at coordinate 19,247,155 of NC_081353.1, forward strand.
GTACTAAGAATCAACTAGGTCAATTGAGGTAAAGGTTCCTTCTCTTTTACCAATAAATTAAGTTAATTCCAAGTTATATTTGTTAGATTGTCGCGTTTTAAGCCTGATTGGGTACAAGACGGTATAAACCTCTTATGGGATGTTGTTAATGGAATTATATGGATATTGAATTAGATCAAATGCCTTTGATGTTGGTTTTGGTTGTTGTGGAGATCATGGGAACGTAGTAAAAATATAGGAGATGTTGCCCGAATTTCCTTAACCTCAAATTAAATAGTCTCAAAGATACATCACATATGCGTTGGTGTATGAACAATTAAGGCCTAACTACGATCATATATTGCCATGTAAGGGCAAAGGAAGAGCAGGCCTCAGAATGAGGAATTCCTTCAAGTAGCGGATAAGCGATTTAAGGTATGCAAGGTGTTTGTTTCCCTCTTTCTTTGGCCCAAATCCAACTAGAACATGAACACGTGCGTTCCATAACAATTCACTCCATTCCTATGTTATGTATTTCAAATTTTATTGCCTTAATTATTTGATTGATTCTTGAAATATTATCATATTTATCATTATTAAGTTATTTCCTTGGATTCGATACGAATTCCATAATTCATTCAGAGGTTACCGACCTGACATCACTCCGAAAAGGCCCAAGGTTATTTCATTGGCTCCTCATGTATTGTATATATATATATATGTATGTGTGCACTATTTTACTACATCGAGCCACGCTATAGTTGGCCGGGTACAACACCTATTGTGCAACCACTGATCAGTTGGGTATTTCACACCGAGTCCCGTAAGGGCTGGGTAAGTTACACACGGAGTCTCGGAAGGGCCGAATACGTTTCACACTGAGCCCTGTAAGGGCCAGGTACGTTACACACCGAGTCCTGAAACGGCCGGCTATGTTATGATGATGATACTATTTATATATATGTATATACTTGCATATGATTTTTAAACTCATGCATTGCATATTGTACGACCTCAGATGGCTCAGGTTATTTTTATCCTTCTACATTTATGTCTTACTTATGATGTATTTTCCTGCCTTACATACTCAGTACTTTTATCCGTACTGACCGTCCCATCCCACGGAAAACTGTATTTCATGCTGCAGGTCCTGACAGACAGAGCGGAGGACCTCTTCAGTAGGATTGACAGCTCAGCGACATCAGTAAGTACCACTCCTCCGAACTTGCTTATTCTGGTATATGCTATGTTCACATGTTATGCATATGTTACTTTTGCACACGACGGGTCCATGTCCTATCCAGTATGTCAGGTATATGTTCTTTTAGAGGCTCATAGACACAGTGGGGTATATAGCTGTTATGTTTATTTTGGTTTTGATATTCTCTTGATAGCCTTGCCGGCTTTATGACACTCATGATGATGTAAGGCCTTGTCGGCTCGCTTGTGTATGTGTGTGTGTGTGTGTGTGTATGTTGGATTATTGCATATTTCTTTATTTGGGCCTTTTCTGCGTGCAGGTGTCCTTCGAGTCATATTATATGATAATTATGGTAACTGCTACGCCAGGTGGTATCCGGCCTATAGGTCAGTGCTCGTCATGCCCCTCGTCTGGGTGTGACAATATCCCACAATGTCCCCCTTCATAATGCACAACCAATAATGTTGTTTCAAATCTCGATACATCTTTGTAGTTTTCGGATAAATAGAGCACCTCGAACTATTAGCCTCCTCCATGATCAATCTAGTCAAATCTCCCACCTGGGGAACACATATGCGATGCTTGATCCTCAAAACCCCCTCATCATCAAGAATTGCCTCTCTTGCTTTTCCTTTCAACACCTTATCCCGAATCTTACACAACTTTTAGTCATCAAACTACCGAGCCCTAATATGCTCTAATAAAGAAGACCGCACCTCCACACAAGCTAGAACCTTGCCAGGTTCCGAAATATCAAGTCTAACTATGCTATTAACCAAAGACTGGACATCCATAGCCAATGGCCGCTCTTAACCTACAACGATGCTAGGCTACCCATACTCACAACCTTCCGACTCAAGGCATCTGGTACTATATTGGCCTCGCCCAGATGATAAAGAATAGACATGTCATAATACTTGAGCAAATCCAACCATATTCGTTGCCTCAAATTGAGATCCTTCTGATTGAAAATGTGTTGAAGACTCTGATGATCAGTAAATACCTCACAATGCACACCATACAAGTTATTACACCTCGAAAGTTTCGTATCGTTTGCATTGTAAATAAACTAACGTAAGCCCGGAGATGTTATGGAACCCTTATAAGGTTAAGGAAGACTTCTAACAAGTGCTAAGCAAGCATCTAAATGTTTCGGCATTAAGCGAATGGAAGGAACTAAGTTTATCGAAACGTTGGGAAAACTTGGCAAAATTTTGGACATAAATTTTTCGTCCTACTTGAGAGAGGAATATCTCCTAGAATATGAGGAGTTATGGGATTCATGACCTATGTAAATTCAAGTTCAGTGAGTCTTCTTTCCAATGCAATTTACAGATCGCAATTCTGAGAAGTACGGGATAAATTACGGGCTGAAAGAACGGGACATACTTTGAAGTACGGCCTGCACTTTTTGGACGCACATTACCCAAATTTTCCAGAAAGTTGGATTTTGACCATCCCAAGTACGGGCTGAAAGTAAGGCCCGTACTTGTTGGCCATACTTTGCCCGAAATTTCCAGAAACTTTAAAGTCGGTGCACTTTTTCTTCTAGCCTATAAATAGGTTTTTCCATGACTTGGGTCTCAAATATTCATCAAAATAAATCCCTAGTGACCTTCTAATATCTCTTAAACATCCATAAACATCCCAAATCAAATCAAGAAGGGATCAAGCTATAAAATCCCCAACTAATTCCTAGAAAGTGATTGTTCTTATCTCTACTTTGAGTTGTGGAGAGTTGGGTCTTGAAACAAGTTGTGTAAGTTGAAGTTCTTCAAATATAAGGTATGTTCTTCATGTTTTTTCTTATGTTGAGTTGATTTAAGGGTTTAGCAAGCCTTAAAGATGAAGAGAATCATGGTAGAAAGGTTATAGGGTGTTATGTTGAAGTTATTGGCTATGGATTGAATCTGTAAGGAAGTTTTGGACGGATTTGAGTTTAGTTTGAATATAATCTCTTGGTCATGGTATTGTTGACATTGTTAATGATGTTTGGGAGCTATTTTGGAATTTGGTGGAAGTAAGTGATAAATAGGAAATGCTGCCCAAATTTCGTTAGCTTACCTAATAGTCTAGTTTGATCTTATAAGCGTTTCAACGACTTAATCCTAGTATGAATCATCTTGAATTTAGATTTACAAACTCGGGAGGATAGGCGTGGAGTAGTAAGGAGGCGACGAGGTATGTTAAGTCATCCCTTTCTTTCTTTTGGCATGATCCTTGTGAACCGAACGTACACGTAACGTTAATCCATAATGGTTCTACTCTTAGAGTTAGGGATCACCCATTTGATTCATGCTTCACAATGCATCTTCAGACAGTCTTCCTTCAGATTCAGTATAATCATTAGAGTTACTTATACTCTTATCATGTCTTGCATTGCATTGCATTTATATATATACAAATGCATATACAGACCTGTGACCCGTCAGGCGCTATATGCGCATATATATATACACACACATAGTAGTAAGGAGGCGACGAGGTATGTTAAGTCATCCCTTTCTTTCTTTTGGCATGATCCTTGTGAACCGAACTTATACGTAACGTTAATCCATAATGGTTCTACTCTTAGAGTTAGGGAGGACCCATTTGATTCATGCTTCACAATGTCTCTTCAGAAAGTCTTCCTTCAGATTCAGTATAATCACTAGAGTTACTTATACTCTTATCATGTCTTGCATTGCATTGCATTCATATATATACATATACATATACAGACTTGTGACCCATCAGGCGCTATATGCGCATATATATATATACACACACATACACACACACACACACACACATATATATATACATGTATATATATATGTGTGTGTGTGTGTGTGTATATATATATATGTGTGTGTGTGTGTATATATATATATCTCTCTCTCTATAATATATGTATGTATATATAGGTTATGGTCAAGTTGACAGCGTTATATACGCACTACCACCTGATCAGCTGGTCATATGATGATGATGATGCCCACAAAGGCCGATATGATACGATACTATATGATACAATACCATATGATACTATGGGATGCCCGCAGAGGGTTGACAGCATTATATACACAAAAATATATGTATGACCTTATGTATGCAAGCACAATGTTTATGTTGGTCCACAGAGGCAGTTCAGACAACCAGGTTGCCTTCACTTACCTTATAGTTTCTTATGTCTCTCTTATGTTACTCTCATGCCTTACATGCTCAGTACTTTGTCCCAACTGACGTCCTTTTTATTTGTGGACGCTACATTCATGCCCGTGTATGTATTAAGGGAGAAAGTACAAACTTTTAGGTCGCCATCTCGCATTGGTGATGCAGAGCACCCCACTCGTTCGGAGTTGCGTCAGCCGTGGTACGACTCTTTTCGCGCGTGTATATATATGGGCATGGCGAGTTCCTGTCCCATCCTTATTATGTTATATACTCCACGTAGAGGCTCGTAGATAGATGTGTACAGTTAGATGTCTTATGACCTCCTCGGTCTATATTTTTGTTATATCCTTTGATAGCTTTGTCGGCTTATATGGGCATAGTTTGATGATGTACGTTTATATATGCAGTTTTTGTTTTGGGCATGTATCCCTTCCAGTTATGATATTTTTGACTAATATTTATGGCCCACTCAGATAAGACTATGAGATATACGTTTTGAGGTGCTCGGGAGGTTAGATCTGGGTGCCCGTCATGGCCCCCCGGTTGGGTCGTGACACAAGTATTCCTCCAATCTTCAATGAAAATACTACCGCCGCTAACTCCAAGTCATGAGTGGGGTAGTTAATCTCATGCACCTTCAACTTCCTCGAAGTATAAACTATAACTTTCCTTTTGTGCATCAGAACATAACCAAGCCCAATACATGAAGCATATAGTACACATTAAATCCCTCTCCCTCTACGGAAAGAGTTAAAATCGGAGTGATACTCAATAAAGTCTTGAGCTTTTGAAAGCTTGCCTGACATTCATCCAACCAATGAAAGGGTACATTCTTCTCAGTCAATCTGGTCAAAGGAGATGCAATAATGGAAAACCCTTCTACGAAATGTCGATAGTAACTAGCGAAGCTAACGAAACTCCGCATCTCGGTAATTAAAGTAGACATGGCCCAATCATGAACCATCTCAATCTTCTTAGGATCCACCATAGTACCATTCTTGATCACTACATGACCCAGAAATGATACAGAATCGAGCCAAAACTCACACTTTGAGAACTTAGCATATAATTGCTTCTCCTTCAGAATCCCAACCATGATCCTCAAATGTTGCTCGTGCTCTCCTTTACTACGAGAGTAAATCAAAATGTCATTGATGAAAACGATCACGAAGGAGTCCAAGTACGGTCTGAAAACATCCATAATGGTTGTTGGGGCAATAGTCAGCTCAAAAGACATAACCAGAAACTCATAATGGCCATAATGGGTTGTGAAAGTTGTCATAGGAATATCCTCTTCCCTAATCTTCAATTGATAATAACCGGACCTCAAATAAATCTTAGAGAAGACCGACGCACCCTGAAGTTGATCAAAAAAATCTTCAATACGAGGAATGGGATACTTGTTCCTGATGGTGACCTTGTTCAACTGTCAATAGTCGAAACACATACGCATGGACCCATTCTTCTTCTTCACAAACAACAACGAAGCACCCCAAGGAAAAACACTAGGTCTAATGAACCCGTTACTCAACATGTCTTGCAACTGTTCTTTCAACTCCTTCAATTCTGTTGGTGCCATCCGATATGGCGGAATAAAAATGGGCTTGGTGCCCTACTCCAAATCAATGTTGTGATCCGACGAAAGAACTGGTAAATCTGTTGGAAACACCTCAAGAATCTCCCTCACTACTGAAACTGACTCAAGTGGAGGAGTATCGTCACTAGTATCCCAAATATAGGCCAAATAAGCTAAACACCCCTTCTCAACTATCCGACGAACCTTAAGAAATGATATAACTTTCTTTGGCGCATGGCTAATAGCACCGATGAACCAAAATCAATGTTGTGCATGTCACTTTCTACAGGATATCGTTCTTGTACTTGTGAGACTGATGAACCTAAAGCTCGTATATACCAATTTGTCACGACCCAATTACATAAGCCGTGAAGGCACTAACTCCCACCAAGTTAGTAAGTTATCCACAACCCAATACTACCAAAAAGATGTGTATAACATGAGGAAATATCATACAAGTCAATTTAAAGTCTTAAATACGCCTTATAATCATAAAAACAAGGATAAGTAACATAAGCCCCAAAATTTGGTGTAACTAGTATAAGAACTGACTAAGAGGGATACAAGTCTAAAATAGCAATTTAAAAACATGTCTGAAATAATAGGACATGAAATAAAAGGAAAGGGAATCTAGTGATAAGAATCGGCTGGTAGCTCACCCCGAATCCTCATAGACAGTTACTCAACGAAAAGTGAGATCACGTGCTCCACTCGAACTGGAGACTAAATTTGCACACAAAAAGGTGCAGCAAGTGTAGCGTGAGTACGGGAAATCAACATGAACTCAGCAGCATCATCGATTAAACCTAACAAAAAATGGAGACTTAGGTTGGTCTTCCGATTACTACTTCAACACTTAACTGTTTTTAGTCCATCATAATGATCATAATAGGTACAATAATCTCAAGTTACAAGCCTAGGTAAAAGTGTCTAAACTTTTAAGTCCATCAAGTATTCAATTAAGCATTTAAGATAAACCGTAAAAATAGCTCAAGTAAGTCAAACAAAAAAGAAACAAATGAGATAATATGATATGCAATGCAAGGCTTATTTCCATCACCCGGTACACACGTTTAAATACTATGAATCGTGACCCATGAGGGACTCGCGAGGTCCATATACCAACTTGGAATTCCCATCGGGTTTATAGTCATATTTGGCAACAAATCACAATGCTTAGCCCCGTAGGCTCAAATCACAATACTCGGCCCTTAGGCTTATATTACCTATCTCTAGCCAGTCTGGCTCAAAATGCTGCCATCACTCCGTCCGGAACCATTTCCCCTCGAACATCACAAATGTATCCTCAAAAGCACATGTGATACTATTGTCACACCCCAATGAGGGGCATGACCGGCACCCGACCCTAACAGCTGAGTACCACCTGACGTGACATAATATAACCTTAATAAAACAATCCTGATCGTAATCATTAGCATGTACATATAAGAGCACCGGTACACAGGAAGGCCCAACACAAGGATAACATAATCCCTTTGTGTATGACTGTATACATAATCTAGCCGATAAGGCCGCAACATGAACATCATAAAATATCATATAGTTGCCCAGGCTATAACCTGTGTATCATAAGTATAATGAAATCATGCATGACTCCGACAACCACTACACTGTCTATGAGCCTCTAGGAGTATGTACATCTGCATTTACAAACACTCGTAGACTCAATAAAATACCCAACTAGTAAGCTCCAAGTATAATGGTACTCGCCGACGTCCCGCCGAAATCGGCGATTCTGCGAGAGGTTCTTCCGCTCGCTCACTGTTAGGACCTACAGCATGAAATGCAGCATCTCAGGAAGTGGGACGGTCAGTACGGATAAAGTACCGCGTATGTAAGGTAGGGAAGTAATGACATCAGTAAAATATAAATGTAAACATGGGAGAATAGTGATAACTGGTAACCTGTGACATCTGAAACCATACAGTATGTTATGCATGAGGAAATAATACACACACATGGACACACACACACACACACACACACACACACATATATATATATATATAATGCACCCGGCCCTAGTGGGACTCGGTGTGAAGCGTACCTGGCCCTTTCGAGACTCAGTGTGAAACGTACCCGGCCTTTTTAGGACTTGTTGTGTATATCATCATCATCATATCATCATCCTCCCCGCGTCTGGGTTTCCCGCATCCTGAAAAATATCATCATATCATAACGTACCCGGCCCTATTAGGACTCGGTGTGAATACCCAACTGATCAGTGGTTGCACATCCATATGCCGTACCTGGCAGACTATAGCCCGGTTCGGTGGAGTAAAGTAGTGCATATATGTGTGTGTGTGTGTGAGTGTATATATATGTGCATATATATATATATATATATATATTAAAATGCATGAGGGGTCAAAGAAGTGACATTGGGCTTTTCGGAGTGACGTAAGGTCGTTATACCTCCGAATATATTATGGGACACATATCGAGGACAAGGAATGACTCAAATGATAATACTCACATTAACATCATAAGGATCTTTCATAAAGTATATGGACGGTTTAGGAGGAGTCAATGAACGACTTAGCTGGGGACGTTTACTTAATTTCGTAATATATCAAAAGTTCCGTAAAAATAGAGATTTTAGGAAAAATATGCATCTTTCATAAAATACATGTACTTCTCATAAAATACGTATTTTTCGTAAAATATATATATATATATTTTGTAAAATGTTAGAAATACGGAATAGACTCGAATGGATTGATAATGCACGCTAGGGGTTCTATTGATTCGTGTCAAGGAAAACGATAGCGAAAACTTACATACCTTATTCTCTAACTTGCTGCCTGAAGGGATTTCCTATCCTGATCTTGTCCTTTCCTCCGCACCTATACGAGGAAATGCAAATCATGGGTTATTCCTCTTCGACTTGCATGCAAATATTTTGGTGCTAATTTTCCCAATTATCCGAAGTTACTGAAATTCGGGCAGCATTTCGCCTGTTTTTGTGACATCCCGAGTGTCTACAATAGTACCAACAACAAAAATACAACAATACCAATTATTAAACTATATCGATTTCCATGGGATTTTACCAATAATTTCTATTACGAGATTAATTCCGTTAATTTTGCCCAAACATCATAATTCACGAATTTATCTTCGAATTTAATAAAAACCCAATACCAACAATCCAATTCCCAATTCAATTTGCATACCAACTTGTCAAAATCAGTATTAAAATCCATCAACAACAATTTCCATTGATTTACTTCACATTTCCACCAATTCAAACTATTACGAGCTAATTCTAGTGATACCCATTACGAATTTATGCTAACGGAGGAAGAATCTTACCTTAAAATGGGTTGCATGCATGATATGACACTCGAGTTGGTGTCGCTGCCCCTCTCTACAATGATACCACCACGAAGATCGAGAATTACTAGGCTACCTATCCTTTCTCGGGCCACATTTGATGTTAGAACTACTACATTTGCTAAGTTTGGTATAAGAACTTTGGATGAATGTGGTGGGAAGTTTGTAGAGTTTAAAATTCTAATAAGTTGAAAAGTGGTGAGAAGATGTGAAATGAACTGAGTGGAGGGGTATATATAGGACCTAATTCGGGTTGGGCCCCTTTGGGCCAAGTTAGTGGGCTTTTAAGGGAGTTCTTATAATTTTCGCGTACGTTCGCAGGCCTCTGGAAGTCCGTTTTAAAAATGCCCATAACTCCCTACTCCGATGTCGTATTGATGAATGTTCCATTGGAAACTAGACTCGATGAAATTCAATTTGGATAGTTTATCCACTCCATAAATCCTCATATGCTAGGAGATCTAACTTGCCCAAGTTGGACCAAAAATCTTGTCCGAAATTTGCCCAGTTTTTCCCAAAGCTTTGACAACTTACTTTCTCTAACCCGCTTGACCCCGGAACCTTTAGCTATTCTCTTAATACTTGTTAGAAGTCTTTCTTAGCCTTATAAGATTTCCATGGCCTCTCCGGGCTTACTTTCGTTTAGTAATGGTACTAATGATACGAAATTCTTCCAAGGTGTAACACCCATTTGTCATGACTTATATCCTGCATATGCTCACGACGTTAACCTTCCATAAGCTCCTTCTCCAAAAATACGCCATAAGTACGGAACGTCCTTAGCTCCAGGGAGGGCGAGGTGTAACATTCTTCCCTCCTTAAGAACATCTGTCCTCGATTGTTCAAAGACTGTGAGGGGAAAACTCATTATGCTAATTCCTTAGAATTCCCTCTGGCCATTCGGGCCCCAAAAGCATCTGCATTACTCAACTGAATTGTTTTATGAGGTAGTGCTCTCAACAACATATCGCCTCGCAATTGCCATACAGCCACTCCCTGAGGAACCTAAATACAACCGGAATTTCACTTATGCCTTAACTTACCGTGTCCATTCTTTCTAGCCCGTTGAAGGTAGTAGTCGGTCCTGTGCAATTCTTTTAATCCTGATAGAAGCCCCAATTCGTAAGCTTTTTGATTGACATCCTGAAGTGTCTCATAAGTTTTTTTTTTTTAAATATAAAGTCCACTAGGCTTTTGGCCTAGGGCTAATTTTATATATTTTTCTCAAAGAAAAACAAGCAAAATGTCTTTATAAACGTAGCCAAAAATGGATAATAAAAATTGCAGAATTAAACTAATGATCAACTTAAGACATAAAAGTCCCAAGCTGATACTACTAGATGCAAAAACTATGTCTACAACTGAACTGAAACTTTTAAAATAATAACTAGAGTTGAAGTTGCTTGAAAAAACTCCATGCAGCCTTGTATGCGCCATGTACAATGCAAGGTGAAATCCTGTAGTTCTGCACTCATCAAATTTGAGAACTTCACAAATTATACCATTAGGATAGTGATGTCTATCAGTAGCATATTTGTTTATATCATCTCCTAGATGTATGTAGAAGCGCTCATCCATGTTGTTGTAGCTTGTAGACATCCTTGTATCAAAACTTTCTTGAATCTTGATGCAATATACAGCTGATATACCACAGTATACAAAGGATATACTGTAGTATATCTGATGTCTGCATGTTGCATAAGTATAACCAACTGTCCAATTTGGTCCTGCTGATTTTAAGAGGTGTCCTAAGTCTGTACCCTTGATGCACCTTTGAACCAACATTCTTTTCCAAAAAAAAATGCAACTCTGATGCTTGTTGTATCCTCATTGAGATCAAAACATTTTCCATATATTGACATTTCCTTTGTAGGATGATCACAAGGTGCTAATACCATTACATAAGGATTTGCCAATATACAGATCCTATTTGGACATTTGACTACAACTGAGTTCCAAAACACCAGATCTACAAAATGAACTGTATTAATATGTATCGGATCATATCCACTATGAGTAAGATCAGTAATACAGTTATGAGGTCCAACAGTTCCTGCTGAAATCCTGAAAACTCTATGCCTTTTATAATAAATTCCTGCAAAAAGGAACACTGAGTCAATTGAAAATGACACGATCATGTCTTTCTCTATAAGGAGTTTGACAAGATTGTATCTTTAAAACACCATGCTACTCCTAAGAATCGGCTTTCCACTCTCACTAAGCAGCACAATGCACTTGACTCCAAAATCCTAAATCCACTTGACTCCAAAATCCAAAATCTTTCTTGTTTCTCTGGTGTATGTTTCCATCAGGCTACATACAGGATCTGCTAAAAGCCTGACCCTGTGTGTATATCCAAATCCTTTTGAGTGAAACTAAACCTGTATCTTGCATCCTAGTTCTGAAATCTCCATGCCATTTCCTATGCGAATAGGATCAATAGGCCAAAGTATGTGATCAACTTTGGTTATAGTTTGAGACATATCATTTCCCACACAAGTAGGATCAAAATCCCAAGCTATATTCAGAACTGGATGTCTGGTGTTTAATAGTCTTTCATATGAAACCATGTAATCTCCTATGTGACATGGATCCATGGTGCAAAGTATTTGAATAACTTTGCAATGCTTTCCTGTAACACTGTACCACCACATATCACCTTTCCATCCAAGTTCTAAGAATCCCAAATCATTTCCTATCTGACTAGGATTAATAGGCCAAAGTATGTGATCAACTTTGGTTATAATTTGGAACCTATCATTTTCCACAAGAGTAGGATCAAAGTTCCTCCTTGTACTCAGGAAATATGAACTTTTGGTGTTTGAGAACTGTGAAACCACGTCATTTCCTATGTGATTAGGATCCATGGTGCAAGGTTTTTGAATAACTTTGCAGATATTGGAACTAAACCATGATTGTAACACATAATCTCCTAACTGCGTAAGATCACTGTTACAGACCATAGTAAAAACTCCAGATTTTCTGATGTTATTCCATGCATAAGAGGTGCCTGCAAAAAAGAAAGTAATTTTAGTGTAAAAGTGACTCACCATGTTCTCCTCCAATAGGATTTGAACATGATGATAAAGCTCCTTCAAACCAGTACCAACATCTTTCTTCTCAAGTAATGCAACTCCTCTCCATAAGCACCAAATCCCATCAGTAAAACCAGACCAACATACCCCCTCCTATGCATTGTCAATCCATCAGCAGAATGGGCAACTAGTGCTAATACCTCACCCTGATAGAGTGTCAATGAATAGATCTTCCATCCTCCACCATCAGTAGCTGCTACCACCAACTGCATACTTTCAAAGTCACCGGCCCAACACTTTTGAACTGCTCCTCTAACTTTTTTGTTAAGCACTGAAAAATTCCATCCCATCTCATATCCTGTGCTCATAGGATTTATAGGACAGTAACAATAACTGGTCTTGATGGCAATTTGCTTCACTTCATCAACGAAGGACTCAGAAGTGCAAATTTCTCCATATATGCATGAACATCTAGTGGCACTGAATTCTCTTAAGACACTAGCTTCCAATAACACAGATGTGCCATTAGAATCTGCAAAAAAGAAATCAAAATTAGTAGAAACATTTACCATAATACTCTCATCCATAAGGACTTGAGTATAATGATATCCATTCCTCCACTTTAATCCACCAGACTGCATGATCAATATCTTTTTTTTGTTCTGATTCTCAAATAAGGACATTGCAACTTTGTCACTATTGAGAATTCTTTTACCCTTTGAGTCCAGTTTTGCAAAAGAATGCACATTAACCTCACCATGATCCAAAGCAATACTAGCCAAATGATCAGCTAATTGGTTTCCTACTCTCATGATGTGCAGAACTTGTACATCAGCATTATCTATAATATCAAGCAGTTCTTCCACTTCAAATGCTATATTCCAAGGAGGTTTCCAAACTCTATCCAAGATGTTCTTCAACAAGAGAGAATCAGTCTCCAAGATGAATGAATACACATGATTTTCCAAGCAGTACCTAGCAGCTTCCAACAATGCCTGAGCTTCAGACTTAGTTTTAGTACTATTCTCCATTTCCTTAGCTTTTGCACATACCAGATCACCTGAGGAATTTCTCACACAAAATGCAAATGAACTTCTACCAGGATTTCCCCTAGTAGCACCATCTGTATTAGACTTCAAAGTGCCCTGTGTGGAAATTGCCACATAACCTTAGTAACTTGCAATCTTGGCACAAACTGCTCCAAAATTCTGAGTATATCATGCCATCTATGTGGAACAAATTTGATCCCAGGCTTTCTCAATCTGACTAACTGCTGAATATCACTTGAAGCCTGATAAATGACTCTACTAGTAGACATTTTGTTCCTATGCTTATCGTCATTTCTTTTCTTCCAAAGCTGCCATATTATGATGGATGGAATCTGCCAAGGAATGAATCAAAGACCTAAGGACGTTTCCAATACCACTATAGAATACATTCCTAATTCTTGAAGGAACATCAGCAGTCCACCATTACATGATCACCTGATGCAAGTGCATTCCCTCAATATTGATATCAGCTGCTGAAAAAAAGTATGCCTATGTTCTTTGAGCAGTTGCACACCTCAAGAAAATGTGAGGGGTTGTCTCCTTCTTAGGCTCCACACAACAAGAACATCTGGAAGGCATATGATATCCCCAAATCCTTACAACATCTTCAAGAGGTACTTTGAAGTGCCACACCCTCCACATCAGAAATGCTATTTTAAATGGCAATCCATTGACCCAAATTTTCTTGTACACCTTTTTCTTTTCAGCTGTTCTCCTTATGTATTCCCATGCAGACTTATCCACCAAGGTCTGTCAATCTCACCAGGCTTAGCAGGTGGCTTCACCTCATTCAATATGTAATCAGCCAAGACCTCAGGTAAATTGTTTCTAATAGCAGGAATATGCCACCTACCATCAGTAACAACATCTGACACATTCTCAATGGCCTCATTGCATGGAAAATCTGGTGGAATGATGAAACATAGACGACCAAGCCCAGTCCAATTATCAAACCAAAAGAGAGATGACCCCATTCTCAGTTGCCACCAGATTTGATGATCAATCAAATCTCTTGCTTGTAATATTTCCCTCCATACATAAGAGCCTTCCTTCCAAGGAACTAGCACAGGATTATTCTTCTTCATATATTTGATTCCCATGAAAGAACTCCGTAAGGATAGTTTGGTCCTTAGGTTCCACCATAACTTGGCAAACAATGCCATAGACATGTCTGCAAGTGACCTGAATCCCAAACCACCCTCCTCTACTAGCAAACAAACTTCTTTCTACTTTGACCAATGCCTATTACTCTCTCCAATATTGTTGCTCCAATAAAACCTAGCAAAGATCTTGTGCAGCTTAGTAATGACAAATGATGGAAGATCAACTGCTGACACGAGATGCATAGGCATAGCTTGCAAAACATGCTTAAGGTGGATTGCCCTTCCTCCAAAAGATAATAACTTGCCCTTCCATCCTTGAAACTTGTTTCTTACCTTAGCAATCAATTCTGAGTAGAAAATCATCTTACTCTTGCTGTAGTAGATAGACAACCAAGGTACATCAAAGGAAACCCCTTTCTTGCAATGCCAATGACTCTTTACACTTTTTGAAATACCTCTTCATCCACTCTATCATGCAAATGCACTGAACTCTTTGATTTATTAATCAACTGCCCTGAGGCTACTTCATATTCAGACAACACCTTCATGATCAACCCCAAGGATATTTCACAAGATGATGAAAAGATGATGGTATCATCTGTATTAGCAAGATGACTGATTTTTGGACTCCATTTAGCCAATCCAAATCGTGTGAACCACAAGTTATCATGCAATGAATTCAAGGCCCTTGACAACACTTCAGCTGCTAGAATGAATAAAGTAGGTGACAAAGGATCATCTTGCATTACACCTCTAGTTGAATGAAAGAAACCATGGGGTTGACTATTAATAAGAACTGAATACCAGTTATTCCCAACCAATTCATAAATAAAACTAATGAACATCTCACAAAATCCCATTTTCCTCATCACATTTGTGAGAAATGTCCATAACAGCCTATCATAAGCTTTTGTCATGTCCAACTTCATCACAACATTAGGAACAACAGCATAGGAATTCTTTTTACCCTTATTAGTTCTGAGCCTAATATCAGTAATTATCTCTTCAGTCAATAATATATTCTCCACTATACTTCTGCCCCTCACAAAACCTGCTTGATTCTGTGAAATCAAGTCAGGCAACAAGTGAACCATCCTCTTATGAATAACTCTAAAGAATATCTTATTGACAAAGTTATTCAAACTTACTGGTCTCATGTCACTAAAGGTCTAAAAATCCTACTTCTTAGGCAATAACACAAGATTAGTATGAGTTATATACCTTGGAAGCTCTTGACCTCTGAAAAAGTCCCACACCATTTTGAAAATATCATTACCAATTATGTCCCAACGGGATTCGAAAAACATACCAGTGAAACCATCAGGTCCACCAGCCCTTGCATTATTCAATCCAAATACTGCATGCTTGACTTCTTCTTTGGTAGGATCAGCAGTCAAATCATCATTTTGCTCTCTTGTGATCAGTCTAGGAACATGCTGCAATATGTCAAACTGAGTAGCAACATTAGTTTCATAAAATTGTGCTTTGGTAGAATCTAACAGCCTCCTCAGCAATCTCCTCCTCAGTTTCAAGCCATTGACCCTAAGAGTTTTAAATTCTCCTGAGCAGCAGTACTTTCCTTCTTCCATTTACATGTGTATGAAAGAACTTGAAATTCTTGTCTCCTTCCTGAAACAATGTCATACCAACCTTTTGTTTCCAAAAATCCTCCTCCAATGCATATATTCTAGTCAACTCAGCTTGCACATTCTGTAATTTTTCTGTATTTATCAAGGAAGGATTTGCTTCAAACTAAGCTTCACGTGCTTTCATAACCACTTCAAGATTAGTGATTTGCTGGAAAATATCACCATATGTTGCTTTGCTCCATTGTGACAACACTTTCTTCCTCTTTTTTAACTTCACATTAAAGGACATAAAAGAATTTGCTACCACATCTGTCTCCCAATTTGCTCTTACCCACGAAAGATTCATGCTTCACCGTACGTTAAGAAACCTGAAAGATTTCTTAACTTGTACAGCCTCTTTTTTGCATTCTAATAGTAAATGAGAATGATCTGAGCCTAATTTAATCAAATGAGTAATCTCCAATCCTGGGAACAACTGTTGGAATTCAAAATTGACGAGGCACCTATCCAATCTCTTGAATATGCAGTCTTCAGCCCCTCTTCCATTCCACCATGTAAATACACTTTCTTTATACCCCAAATCAAAGAGATTACAAGTATTGATGTAGTGCCTAAAGTCCTCTACTTCATTCAAGGATACAGGTTGACCACCATACTTCTCATGTTCATCAGTGATCACATTAAGTCTCCCCTAACAAGCCAAGGAACATACATGTGTGATGCAAGATTATACATAGAATCCCACAATTCAATTCTGTCACACTTAGCATACATCAAAGTGACTATCATATCCAGATCAATATCCCAATTGAATAAATTCAAGGTAAGGTATTGATCAGTGTCCATTAACATTGTTAATTCATATTTTTCATCAATAAAAGCCCATATTTTTCCTGATACATTACACAAAGCAGTCTCAAGTCCAAGCCTCCTCATATAAGATTCTAACTTGTAAGCCTGTTGAAATGGATCCATCAAGCCTATAAGAAAGAACTTATACTTTATATGCATTGTTAAAAGCCTTTTAAAAGCTTTTTTAGTGTTAACTGATCTTATATTCCAAATTAGTACATTCATCACTAAAGTTGGGATTTAGATGTAGTTCTTCTTGTGTGCACCCCAGTGGTTTGAGATGCATGGTTATCCTTGGTTGTTTTCCTCCTTCCTTTCCCAATAGCTTTTTCTACCTTCTTAGGAGACAAATCTCCTTCCTTTGTAGTATTCATGAAATTCTGAGCAGTTGATTACTCATCCATCTCTATTCTTGGCTCCTCCCCTCCAATTACTGCTACTGGCAAGTTTCCTTTATCTACTCTAGAAATTTGATTCTGCTTCTTAGCCTTGGAAGTTGATTCTTGTTGCACATGAACCTTAAGAGCACCACCTAATGATGGTACATTGGCCGAATTAGCCTGAATGACTTGGTTCTACTGTTTACCACCTGTATTACCCTTGCTTTTTTGTCGTTGTGAACTATGAACCTCAACATTCTCTTTTCCTCCTTGTTTACCCTGATTAGAAGCACTTGCATGCCTCTTTGTACTACTCCTAGCTTCACGCACTACATCTGTACTCTGAGAATGTTGTTGCTTGTTTTGAAGTACTTTTGGAGTTTTATTAGCCTGATTCACCTGATCAGCTGCTACACTTTGAGATTCATCTTCCTTATGGCTATACTCTTGCATACTATCTATGAATTATGCTTTAGCACATTCCTATACCTTAGCACCATCTTTCATCTGATCACGGACTCTGACATCAGCCTGAATCTGAGTCTTTTTTGCTGAATACTGAACATGTTGTTTCCCATTATTCTCATTCCTGGATTAATCCTGCTGCTTTTGAAGGTCATCATCTACCTCCATATCATCAGTAGCTCTTTCAAACATGTTATTGACTTCTTGTGAAGACGAAATAGAGTCAATAGACTGCCTACTAGCAGCATTTTTGCCTCTTACAATTTCACCCTCTTCCCCATCTTTCTCAACTTGTTCACTCCACAATTTCCTGTCATTACTAGTACCTTTTTCATCAGCAAATATAGTTGCAGGAACATCATGACAAGCTTGATTAGCGGTAACTATGTCCACCACTGGCTTAAAAGTTACTGGAACCCTCTCCTTAGTCTTAGTAGGTGAGATTTCTTCTTTCTAGGAGTAAACACAGTTGCATCGACATTCAAAGCTTTCTCAACACCATGAACATCTTTTGCACCCTCTTGAACACCAGGTGCCACTACCGACTGCTTCTGAGAATTGTGAACTGCATTCCCCACTTCTACATTAACTAGTTGTGCTTGAACCTGTTCATCCAAGACCATCAACACACCTTCTTGCACACCATCATAATTTTCTAATGCTGCAAACTTATTAATTATTTGAACAGCACCATATTGCACCGAATCACCTTGTTTACTTGTAGCACCATTCTCCTTTTCTATTGGCAAAGAAACTTGCTTTTGAGTATTGTTTTCAACCTCCACCTGCTTCTTTCCTTTTTGATTCTTCTACTTATACAAATCTTGCACATCACCAACTACCTTACCACTCTTTAACACCTTGATCACCTGCCTAGGATTCCTATTCCTTGCATGATTTATATGCTTATTGTTAGCCTGTTTAGCCTTGTTTTTTACTTTGTCTTCATCCTTCTCATTGTTAGGGACTTCATTATGCTTCCCTTTCTCTCCCTTTTCACTACCAACCTCTTCCTCATTCTCTTGTCTGGCAACAAATCAGGATGAAGTTTCCAACACATTTCTTCATTATGTACTTGCAAACAACATTCCTTACAATATTTTGGCATGAAATCATAGTGTATCTTCACCCACCTTGTCTTGATATCACCAGTTTTATTGTCCACGGGTTCAATTTGAACCCTTTTAGAATGCTCAGCCAATAAATCCACTTCAACTTTTACACGTGCACGATGTTCCCTTGTTTTATTTATGATTGCCACATCCAAAGTCAAGGGTTTTCCAACTGCTGAGGCCATGGAAAACAACTGCGACTGACCAAAGTAATTTGGTGCTAGGGTAGGAAAAGAAATCCAAGCAATAGCAATGGATGATGTTTCTTCCTCAGGATTAAACCAAGGATCCTACTTAAGTGTCCTCACAGGATAATACCAACCACTCTCCTTAATCCAAAATGCAGGTTTGATAAGAGAGTTACATAATCTTCAAACACGTTGCATCTTATCAAGACATGCTTGTTACATAGTAATCCAATGGTAGCAGTGCTCTTTAATTCACATTGTTTAGGGATCAAAGTACATAGTGCAAGCAAATCTAGTAGTCTGTAACTAAACTTACCAACAACTACGTATCGTAGGTTCTCTTGAACTATCATTCTTTCTATCTCCTCCATGCTATATTGTGTTGTTAGTTCACCATGATGGTACACGATGGGCTTCATTGGAATAGGTAAAACAGTCGTGATAGTCGACTGTTGAGGGTCACATGCATTCAAAGTTTTAGGTTTAAGTAACTTGGAGTAGTCTAGGGCTTGAGTGGTTATAGCTATTAGTTGTATGGGTGGTGCAGCCTCATGAGGAGGTTGCATGGTGGCCTGAAAGGCCATTAATGGCCTAAAAATTGCTCTCTCTCACTAGGTCGCATATTCGCCTGGAGAGAGAAGCTCTCAAGGTAGCTGTGGGTTTTTGGGGTTTAGGGTTTTTTCTGATGGATCCCAGACTGATTTTTTTTTCACTGAACCCCAAATTATTTCTCTTATACAACCCTTCCAGGGGTACTTTACTCTTGGCACGAAATTTTGGATTTCACCACATCGCCCATCTGAATAGGATTCCTAATGATTTTAAACTATCCTTGATCGATGTCGGCTCACCGTTACTTATGAATTATAACTTCGAAGAAAGATATTCTTCCCAAACTTATTTCAGCAAGCTCGAAATGGGTTATTCGGGTGAAGTGTACCAAAAGTTGAAATGGTCAGTGCAAGGTATTACATTCCTTCCCCCCTATAGAAGCATTCGTCCTTGAATGTAGGGGGGTTTCATTAATAGATACCAAGGCATAGCTTTATCTGCACATGACTTATTCATATACGGCTATCCGTGGAACCTGCTTCCGTATTTATGGTTACCCTGTCTTATCCTTAAGGTTTATACTCATTTTGCTTATAGCTCAGCTCTTGCTTCCCATCACTGAACTAGTATCCAAACGCTACGTTTATCCTTAGTTGTGCCTATGGTCACAAATGATTCTTCTCCTTAAATGCCGAAAAGTTCCAGGTACCTTATTTTCTCCTTGTTGCATTCTTAGTATGAGAGGTCGGAACATGTCATCAGTTGTTTGCATCCTCCTTAGTTCTTAGTTACTATGGCTATAATCTGTTGTAAGCTTTTAGGGGTGACTACTTTCCCCCCCTTACTCTTATAAAGTTACCATTCCTTGCGCTTTCTATGGGCAATACTTGATCTTTGGGTAAGATCCTTATTGTATTCTTTCTTTCGTCCTCTTTCCCTGTATGTCGGTCCTAGTCACAGTATGCTGGTAGTGACTTAAATTCTATGGGGTGGGTTTCCTTCAAATGTTTGCCCTTTACATCAACCTTCCGGTTCGCCCTTTGAACCTAGATCTATGGTCTCCTATTACTGCATTTCTTAACCATGTTATAGCAGTCTTAGCACTTTCTCTCATTACTGGATTTCTAAAGGTGTCGCCGTTATCGTACATCCTTATTTTGTGCTCCAAATGCCCTGTGCTATTCGCGTGATACCTTTCCTTGGACACAAGACCCTAGATACTAACCATCATCACATTTTCTTTTAAGCTTGGTGTATTGTTGCTTGCCGACGCTGGTCCTTTCTGTTTTTCCTTTGTCTCTGTCCTCTTACTTAGCTATTCGACCTTGGTCAAACCATCATAATCTATTTTTGTTCGGGTTGAAGTTGGAACTTTCCATGTAACATGTACTGGTGTGTCCTCCGCACCCTTAATTTAGTTATCTTGTGACACCTCCCAAGCTGGATGTTACATCTCGGAGATTTTCGGATTATTGTCTTATGAGTAGACTAAGGCGAGGTTAAGATGAACACGAAGTTCTTATGAGATTAAGGAGAGCATCTAATAGTTTTAAGAGCATACCATAAGATTTTGGAGTCGTATGAATATGTGAAGCTAATTTCGTCAAAGGAAGTGAGGTGCAAGACGTGTTTGGAAAGGTTTTCGCAATAGTTGATTCGATGCATATTTAGAAATGTCTTCAGGGCTACTATAGGGCCTATTATATGGTTAATGAAGAGTTATATAAGTTCCAAGAAGGTTCCACAAGGATTGGAAGTCAAACGAGTCGACGAGAATGAAATTGGAGAATTTCCAGTTTGTACGGCCATTTGAACGGACTGTATAAATTATACGGCTCGTATAATGGTCCGTAGAATTCTTTCAGAGAAGGGTGACTCCCTGGTGAGATTATACGGTCCAATTATACGGCCCGTATAATTGGCCGTATATCCGGGTCGGGCCAGAATTCATTTTTGTTATATATGGCCACTCTTGTTCATTATTTCATTTTCCTACATTTTCCCCAAGTCTTGAGAGCTCCAAAACCCTTCTCCAAGCATATTCCACTCAAACTCAAGAGAAAACAAAGATCAAATAGCAAGAATCAAGGTATTTATATGTTGGAAGGCTTACTAGGGTTAGTAGACTTCAAGAATAACTTGGGTATTGAAGCTAGGGTTTCCATATAAATTGATAGCTTGCTCTAAAGCTCATTCTTATGAGATAAAAGGTTAGTTTTCATGCTTATTTCATGTTATCAAGGATGCTTAGTTATTGAATAACTTGGGTAGAAGGAGAAAGTAGAAGATGAGAAATGTAGTTTTCATGATACTTTTGAGTAGTAAACCAACTTGAGTCATGATTCTTAGTATGTTATGGATATAATCTTGCTATGAAGGGTATTAATGATGACAAGGAAGTATTGTATAAAATTGTGCAAAGGGTAGATGTGAAGTTGTTGATGTAAGTTGAATATGAGAATGAATCTTGGAGACTTAATTGAATATGATTACTTGAGTATGATGTTGTGGATGTTATTATGGTTATTTGGGAGTTGTTTTGCGATATGGTGGAAGTCGATGAAATAGGGGAAATGCTGCCCAATTTTTGTTAGTTCATGAGTTGTTCTAGTTTGAATTCAATAGTGTCTTTAAGACTTAACCATGGTATGAATCCTTTTAAATGTAGATTTCTCAAGCCTTAGCGGTGAACGTTAGATATCTAGGAAGACAAAGAGGTATGTAAGGCTAACCCTTCTTTCTTAAGGCATGATCCCATCATTGTGTACCTTCGTGTGAATTCCATAATGTCTTCCAAGATGACTTCATTCTTAGAATCACTAAGGTTCATGATTCTTGATAATCTCATGATACCATTGGTCTCATCCTATAATAGTTAATCATCTAAGGAAGGATATAATGAAGTAATGATGATGTTGAGGATACATATGTGTGTATATATATATATATATATATATATATATATATATAGAGAGAGAGAGAGAGAGAGAGATGTATATATCAAAGTATGACTATTAAGAACACCGAGCTTATATGGTCGGGTATGATATCCATCGCGCGCACCCACTACAGTGGGTACGGATAACACTGAGTCTTGGTGGGGCCAGGTACGTATAACACCGAACTTTGTTATGGTCAAGTACATAAGACACTGAACTTCTATGGTTAGGTATGATACTACTATATGTATAAATGTATGAAATGGAAGGTTCCCATTAGAAAGAGGGTAATGGAGCTTAGAGGAGTATCCATTTGATCCCAGAGATTGCTTAGAGGAGCTCCATTTGATCCGGAGCTGCAGCTGTGGGTACTATTCTTTTGTGTATATATGGGCATGGCGGGGCCCTGTCCCGCCCTCATGATGATGTTTCATACTCTTCTTAGAGGCTCTTAGACAGTCATGTATAGTAGATGTCTTTTGCCTTGTCGGCTCATACTTTTGGTATATTATTTTGTTAAGCCTCGTCGGCTTGTGTATATGTATATGGGCATAGTTGTTGGTGTTGATATAAAAGTGTTTTAGCCATTGGAAATGGTATTATTGAGGCATAGAGTTTGTTGATAAGCCATGTGGCTCACCTAGATACGAATGTGAATGTACGATGAGAGGTGCCCAGTGTCCGGGTGCCCGTCATGGCCCTCCGGTTGGGTCGTGACACTGGAATGCTAAATCGTTCTACCGACAATCTCCTTTTGACAATGGTTAGTCACTTTCTCTAATGAGGATATGATCTTGTGACTTCTCGTACTTCTTGACTTATAATAAATTTTTTTTAGTCTCTTCTTGCCTTGCTCCTTCTCTTAACTCCAAGTCCTCTTGCACCATTATAAATTTTCCTAGTACTTTCATTCGCTTCTCGTATCTACCCCTGATACCTCGCTTATCTTAGAGTTGTACTCCTTCATGCCTTATCTTTAAAAATTTCCTTGCTTCTGACCTTGCACAATACCCTCATTAGGGTGTACTGGGATTGCAGTCTCAGTCCTTTCGATGACTTCATCGCATCGTCATGTTGTTATGTCTTAGGTACCTCTCCAGCTTCATTCATTTGGGTGTTTAGCTAGCGTGCTTCCTTCAATCCCTCAGACGAATACCTCCCTTTGTTTACTTTATTAAGTTCGTTCTACATTAGCTCCTTTCGACACCTGCTTATTATCTTTATTCGGGTTCTTAATTTCCTCCTCTTGCCACCTCATAGCTTCCCTCCCCCCCCCCCCTTATAGGGATGTAGCTATCTGAAGCTCTCGAGAACTCCCTTCTTCCTATTAATGTGGTCATCCTTCCCCTTGGTGGTCTCTTCGCGCCAACGAGGGGTTAGGCTCCTCCCTCGAGAATGCAACGATGCCATGCGTTGGTGTGTACTTCTTTCTTTCACGATATCCTTTGTATGATTCCCTGCTCATACTAAGCATTCCTTAACATATCAGTGGCTTTGCGGTTCCTTTACCATGCTTTCTAGTGCTAAACTTCTTAAGTCATCTCTTTCCCATTGTCCGTACCTTCACGACCTCTGCTCTTTGAGTGCCTCATTGCCTAACTTTTGTTTCTCCGCCATCTTCCGTTTATGGCGATACTGTTATGCATGGCCATGAATCCTCCTTTTTCTTTGATGTACTCCTCCTTACCCTTTTCCAAATGTCCTAACATACTTGAAGTCATGGGGTGAGAGTCGGTTCGTTAAACTCTTCATTGTTCGTTAGAACTATTCTTCCTATTATGGGGTTCCGTCATTCCTTCCGGTACTTCATGAGGTATATTACTGTCTTCTCGTGGTACTTAACCCTGCTTGATATCACTCGTACTATAATACATACTCATAACATTATCTGTTGTGAATGCTTCGCGAAGGTCTTCTTCTTACCATTTGTCACGATCTCTCTTGTGCCTAATCATCTATCTCTTTTTCTTAGAGGGATTCCTTTACGTCCGCATTCTGGTGTGAATTTTAACTCAACTCATCCTTCAAAACTAGTGTCCTTCTCCTTTCTTTTGTGGACAAATATTTCCTTGTAATGTTTATCACACTTAACGAATCGCTTCATTATCCATCATAAGCTAGTTCTAAGCCACAGCCTGCTTACATTGCCGTTCTCTCCTAAGGCAAGTAGGACTGCGGTATTCTTGAAGTCTTTCTTGATAACTTTTGTTTACTTCCGTTATGATTCTTCATCATTGTCTCTTTTAACTTTTCTTTTCTCCAAGTCCTCTTATTCCTCAAGACTTATTTGATTTGATTGCAACTAGACTCGTCCGTTAGCATTCTTTCTCATAATTATTTATGGGACTAGCTTAAGGTATTCCTAATGCTCCTGACTCCTCTTGTCCCAATCCATCCTGACTTCTCTACCTGACTTATAGTTAGTTCAACCAAATCTTCTAAGGTGCTTCGAACTTCGTGCTCATCCATCGTCAAGTTTCTCACTCGATAAGACTTTATACACATACATGTACCATATATCTCCCATAAGTAACTAAGCCCTACTTCTGACTTTCTTTCATTTAGGCATTTAGTACAATGTAAGTTTGAGCCCCTTAATTCCATATCCCTGATGGGAGAGGGTGTAGTGGTAGGGTGTTATACTGCCCTGGCTAGTGACACCTTGCATATTATCCACTCGCTGCATAGCGCAACGGTTCCATTGCTTTTATTTTTAACCTTTACTCCTTTTTGAATCCCTATAATCTCCTTCTGTTGCATAGCAAATGGCATTCTAGTTCCCAAAACGTGTGCCTGCAGTTTCAATAGAGGGGTCATTAGACTCGTGATCATCCTACATTGGTCCAGTTTCTGCGAAACTTAACCAGATGCATGCTCGAAGTGGAACTAGCGATCCTTGATTAACAAATTTTTGAAACAGAAAATCATCCGATATTTTATAATACTAATGTCCATAGCGGTCCCATCATAATGCTGGACTTAGATGGAAAATCGGATGTGCCCACTCCTTTAATGCTATTCTCATATCCTTCTCATCACCCCTAGTTCTAGGGCTAGAGTCTGTGGTGAGGTCACACTCGCAGCTTCCCTAACGGTTGTCTCATCGGGTCCTTTAGACGGATTCTTCACCATAGAGGTCATAATTTCGAGAGGGTTTGACGTAGTCGTATACTTATATTCCTCCTTATCCCTTCTGTTACTTTCTGACATGTATTGACGGTTGACGTTAGCGTAACATGCACTCTCAAAGCTGACTTCATGTTCCTATTTAGCTGAGACCCTTTTTTTTTGTTGGCGAAACCGCAATTTCTAACGAGAAGATAGAATCGGGAACGAACTTTCCTACGTTGTTGGTTCTATCGCATGATCTAGATCGTTTAAGAAAAGAGTATTTCAAATGCCCTGTAGCCTCCTGTTTAGAAGTATGGCGCGCTTCATACCCCTAAACAAGACTCTACTAGACACGGCTCATAGACATCCCTAGGACTGACCCGCTCTGATACCACTTTGTCACACCCCGACAAGGGGCATGACGGGCACCCGACCCTAACAGCCGAGTACCACCTGACATGACATAATATAACCTTAATACACAATCCTTATTGTAATCATTAGCATGTACATATAAGAGCACTGGTACACAGGAAGGCCCGACACAAGGATAACATAACCTCTTTGTGCACGACTGTATACATAAGCTAGCCGACAAGGCCGCAACATGAACATCATTAAATATCATATAGCCGCCCAGGCTATAACCTATGTATCATAAGTATAATGAAATCATGCATGACTCCGACACCCACTACACTATCTATGAGCCTCTAGGAGTACGTACATCTGTCATTTACATAACCTGCATACTCAATAAATACCCAACTAGCGAGCCCGGTACAATGGTACTCGATTGACGTCCATTACTGAATTGCGATCCTAATGAGAGGCTCTTCTAATTACAGCTCGTCGGGACTGGGCAAACACGAAAATGGCGCCGCCAGAAGTGGGACGGTCGCATACGGATAAAAGTACTGAGTATGTAAGGCAGGAAAGTAATGACATCAGTAAAATATAAATGTAAACATGAGAGATTAGTAATAACTGGTAACCGGTGACATCTGAAACCATACAGTATGCCATGCATGAGAAAATAAATTTTCATATGCAACATATACATATATATATATAATATAATATAAATAACATACCCGGCCCTAGTGAGACTCGGTGTGAAGCGTACCCGGCCCTTTCGAGACTTGGTGTGAAACGTATCCGGCCTTTTCAGGACTCGGTGTGTATATCATCATCATCCTCCCCGCGTCTGGGGTTTCCCGCATCCGGGAAAGCATCATTATATCATAACATACCCGGCCCTAATAGGACTCGGTGTGAATACCTAACTGATCAGTGGTTACACATCCACGTGTCGTACCCGGCCGACTATAGCGCTCGGGAGTAAAGTAATATATATATATATATATATATATATATATATATATATATATATATATAAGTGCATGAGGGGTCAAAGAAGTGACATTGGGCCTTTCGGAGTGACGTAAGGTCGTTATACCTCCGAATATATTATGGGACAAATATCGAGGACAAGGAATGACTCAAACGATAATACTCACATTAATATCATAAGGGTCTTTCATAAAGTATACGGACGGTTTAGTAGGAGTCAATGAACGACTTAGGCGGGACGTTTACTTAATTTCGTAAAATATTGAAAATTCCGTAAAAATAGAAATTTTAGGAAAAATATGCATCTTTCATAAAATATATGTACTTCTCATAAAATACATATTTTTCGTAATATATATTTCGTAAAATGTAGGAAATCCGGAATAGACTCGAATGGATTGATAATGCACACTAGGGGTTCTATTGATTTGTGCCAAGGAAAACGATAGCGAAAACGTTACATACCTTATTCTGTAACTTGTTGCCTGAAGGGATTTCCTATCCCGAGCTTGTCCTTTCCTTCGTACCTATACGAGGACATGCAAATCCTGGGTTAGTCCTCTTCGACTTGCATGCAAATATTTTGGTGCTAATTTGCCCAATTATCCAAAGTTACGAAAATTCGGGCAGCATTTTCCCTATTTTTGTAACATCCCAAGTGTCGACAATAGTACCAACAACAACAATACAACAATACCAATTATTAACCCAACAATCCAATTCTCAATTCAATTTCCATACCGACTTGTCAAAATCACTATTAAAATCCATCAACAACAATTTCCATAGATGTACTTCACATTTCCACCAATTCGAACTATTACGAGCTAATTCTAGCGATACTATTACAAATTTATTCTAACAGAGTACGAATTTTACCTTAAAATGGGTTGCATGCATGATATGGCACTCGGGTTAGTGTCGCTGCCCCTCTCTACGATGATACGACCACGGAGATCGAGAATTACTAGGCCACCTATCCTTTCCCAGGCCAAATTTGATGTTAGAACTACTAAATTTGCTAAGTTTGGTATAAGAACTTTGGATGAATGTGGTGGGAGGTTTGTAGAGTTTTCTAGAATTTTCCCAAGTTGAAATGTGGTGAGAAGATGTGAAATGAAGTGAGTGGAGGGGTATTTATAGGCCCCAATTCGGGTTGGGCCCTTTTGGACCTTTAAGTGAGTTCTTATAATTTTCGCGTACGTTCACAGGCCTCTGGCAGTCCATTTTAAAAATGTCCATAACTCCCTACTCCGATGTCGTATCGACAAACGTTGCGTTGGAAACTAGACTCGACGAAATTCAATTTGGATAGTTTATCCACTCCATAAATCCTCACATGCTAGGAGATCTAACTCCCTCAAGTTGGACCAAAAATCTTGTCCGAAATTTGCCCAGTTTTTCCCAAAGCTTTTACAACTTACTTCTCAAACTTGCTTGACCCCAGAACCTTTAGCTATTCTCTTATTACTTGTTAGAAGTCTTTTTTAGCCTTATAAGAGTTCCATGGCCTCTTCGGGCTCACGTTCGTTTAGTAACGGTACTAACGATATGAAATTCTTCCAAGGTGTAACACCCGTTTGTCATGACTTATATCCCGCGTATGCTCACGACGTTAACCTTCCATAAGCTCCTTCTCCGAAAATAAGCCATAAGTACGGAACGTCCTTAGCTCCTGGGAGGGCGAGGTGTAACAACTATATAAAGCATGAATATGACATGCACAACATAAGAAACCAAGCTAAGTAATAAAAACTCAATCATTAGCTCTTTTCCTCTTTTAAACGGGTATTTAGGAGTAATGAGAACATACAATCCCATATAAGACAGGTAATAGCATAGAAGCAATAAATAAGGGACCTCATATCCTAATCACATACACAAATCAATCTATACTATCAGCTAATGCTCACAACATGGGTTTAAGATTGGATTATACAATGGAAATTACACAAATACCTATGTCATGGTAGCGGTACCCGATACAAGTGTCCATCACCTCACAAGTATCGGGACCCCCTTTAGTTACCCCATTGTCCACTCTTATTAATCCAATTTAAATCAGCCACGATGCTTTTATTAAGGTCAAAAAGTCTCAACATGACCGAACGTGGATCATAATAAAGCCTTGCCCTTCCACAAAATCTCCGAACGATCCTAATCTGTTCAAACACGGATTATACGTAAGAATACGAGTCTATCGGTACCCATATTGCCATATAAATGATTCAGGCTTATAAAGTCAACCCAAAACCCCGAAGGTCAAAACCATAATGTTATAGGAAAATCAGGTCCAACAAGGTCAAATTATTACTCTATGAATTTATACGAACCCAACGATACCATATTGGTATAAAATGTATCCGAGTTCAAAAAATATACCCAAAATGAGATTCTGAGCCCCGAAGGGTAAACCCGAAAATTTGACCCTCCAATAGATTATCCATGATTTATGGAGTCTAGATCTCAAAAATCAACACAATCCAATATCACATCGATGATCAATTTAAGAATTCCCAAATTCCAACTAAGGGTTCAAAAACCCCCAAATCCTCTTCCTAAATCATGATTTCTAGCATGAAAATCCTTAATAATCAATGATATAATCGTAAAAGGAAGGTTAATAACTTACCAAATTGATGAATCTTGCAAAACCTCTCCAAAATCACCTTAAACCGAGACCAAAAGCTCCAAATATGAGAATGAAATGTCTAATATCGAAATGGGGAATTAAATATCCAATCTGCCCAGTGATTTCCACAGAGGCAGCCTTTTCCTCGCACTAGCGGGCCCGCTTTTGCGTCCCGTACCTCAAAGGTGTGAGGTCCCCAGGTGCGGACCTCTTTATGTAGGGGTGGTCTCGCTTTTGCGACCAATTCACCCAAAAGCGGGTTCAGCCCGCACCAATTCTCACACTTGCTGCCAACCTCACGCAGGTGCGATCCAAATCTCGCAGAAGCGAGACACCAAAAACCATAAAATCCTCCAACTTTCTAAATTTAATCCAACACCCGAAACTCATCCGGAACCTCCTGGACACAAACCAAATATGCAAACCAGTTCTAAAACGCGCTATGAACTCACTCGCGCACTCGAATTTTCCAAAAGAGGTCATTTTGACTCCGTTTTGACTGAGGTCAACTCCAATTCTCATAAAAATTTAGATTTCCAACCAAAAGTCCAAAATACCTTGAGTCCCTCCGTAACCGAACCAACTACCCAACTAAGTCATAATCGACATTCCGGACATAATGGAATTGACGAAACTTTCAAAAAGACTCAGTTACCCCCGATGTTGACTTTGGTCAACCAAACGCTAATGAACTTTTTGAAAATCCCATTTTCTTACCCAAATCACCTCTGAGTGCCTCGGGAATCGCGTCACCCATCCCCACTAATCAAATATACCATAAAGAAGTTAAGGGAAGGGTCAATAGGGGTAAATAGTCAAACAACAAAATGACTTGACGGATCGTTACAATTTTTCATAAAAAAAGACTTCGGTTTTAGAAAAATAAAAAATAAATAAATAGAAACCAACAACATTAGCATACCCAAGTTCTTCAGTATATGAAAAAGCATTTCGACTAAGGAAAAATAGTTTTTGGTTGAAAATTCCAATCTCTCTTCCCTGTGTATTTTGTTCGGGGTCATTGCTAAAAGTCTCACCACGGTGAAATCTAGCACAAACATGATCACATTACATGAAGGAGCCATTTGGACACGGTTTGAAACCACGGTTTTCATGATTTGAAACCACGGTTTGGACATGTAATTTGGATATCTTAAGTTATATTTTCTCTTATAGACATAAAAACCCCACAAGTATTGAAAACTATCAAAACATTCCCAATTCTTATACAATCTTACCAAATGAGCAAGTCATAGTTCATAACAAAATTAATACGCTACTAAAAGCCTTTCTAAAAAATACAACATCAATTGATTGAACTTTAATTCAATAAAAATGAAAATTTAACATGAATAGTAATGTAACTACTCTTTAATATAATCCTCCCACATGATAGACATAAATAAAAGTTGGTGATAATTAATGAGGTTGGTAAATGGTTGGTGGAAGTAATTGTTAAAAATATCTACCAACTTATGGGTCTTTTTATAAAATATAAACTTATGAGTCAAGTTTTATATTTAAATTTTTTAAACCATGGATTGAAATCCCAAATCATGTCTTTTTGGATGATTTCGAATCATGGTTTGAAACCATGAAATGAAACCCACGCTGATTTCATCTTATGGTTTCAAAACATGATTTCAAACCGCATGTACAAACGCTTACTAAGATTTTACACTGCAAACGAGAAAGCAAAAAAACGCCAAGGTAAAGTTGAGAAGATTCTCTTCCGGAATAAGAAAAAGCCTTCACTCCTTAGAGAAAATTTCAAAATGACCGTTACAACTACAATTTCAGTAAACAGTGGGATTATAGATGCTTATCAGAGCTTGAACTATTTGATTAACCACTTAAATTGACAATTCTTCAATCTGAGCACCCCTAAAATCAACTTACAATTAATGGATTCTACTTAGGGGAAGCTATGTATTTGGTGGAGTTCAAGACGAGGGAAAAAGAAAATGGACATTATTGGTTCGAATTACGGTAAAAAGGGAGTGGGTAAAGAGTTTACCTACTCCGTAATTTAGGTGGAACGACATTATACTTGTTTGGTCATAGAATTTGGATGATTTTGAAAACCAAATCTCAAAATCTCCTCCAGACCTGTTTTTGACCTAAGATATCCATTAGCTTTTTCCTTAATTTTTAAAATTTACCTCAAAGTTTTGTATTTTATAAAAAAATCCCCCATCTATTATGACCCCAACTAAATTTTCTAAAAAAAAACTTACCCTCAGCTAACTTTCTTTTAGGGGAAAATACACAAACCCCACCCCTCCCCCCCCCCCCTCCCCTCACAACGTATAATCGGATTAATTATGACGCATCCAACCTTTGCGGCCGATCTATTACCCCCTGGCCTTATTTTTTCCGTATTTTTTTGTACCATTTTTCTACGACGCGGCACAAAAAAAAAATTGATCTTACGATTCACAGACACTGTCTCGCTCTCTACATTGGCGCCACGTCGCTGCCACTTTTCCTTTCTTTTTTTCATTTAATTTTTCTTTTATTAATTATATTTACACTAATTAACCTCTAATTAACCATTAAACACTCCATTAGTTTTGTCTTCTTCATTACTAAACCCTTCTTCTTCATTTCAAGAAAGCCATCAACCCATTTTCTTTCTCCGTTAACACCACCAACGCGTTAAACCCGTTTTCTTCCTCCGTTAACAACACATTCGACCATTTTCTTCCTCGCGTTAACACCACGTCCAATTCTTTCATCAATCGTAAATATCTTTTCGAAAGTATTCGACCCGTATTCTTTCTCCGTTTATTACGTACGTTAATGCATTTATTATAAATTTAACAACGTTACGATCCATTTCTTATGGCTTAAACAATGAAGAAATTGCTCGAACTACTACTTCAAGTAATTTGGTTAACAAAAATATTTGTTAACGCGGCCCCATACTTCATTGTTTATATTGTTTATTTCTTCAGAAAATAAACAATGAAGAAATGCCACGAACTGCCCTTCAAAATGGTGAGTTTTACTTACTTGATGTGTGTGTATTAATGGAGAAAAATGAGTTGGTGATTCTTTGAAGATATGTCTGATTGATGATGAAATTGAATGTGTGTGTGTTAATGGAGGAAGAAAATGAGTTGAATGTATGTGTGTTAATGGAGGAAGAAAATGAGTTGAATGTTTGTGTGTTAATGGAGGAAGAATATGGGTTGGTTGATTTCTTGAAAATAAGCTTTTTATGATTGATGATGAAATTGAATATGTGTGTGTTAATGGAGGAAAATGGGTTGATTGATTTCTTGAAGAAGACGACGACGATGACGACATGGCAGTGACGTGGCGTCAATGTGGTGGAGAGTGTGCAACACTCTCCACTGTGCAACTGGGCATCAAATTTTTATTATGCCACGTACGTTAAAAAATGGTACAAAAATACAAAAAAAAAAAAAAAATAAGGCCGGGGGGTAATAGGTCGCCTGCAAAGGTTGGGTGCGTCATAATTAATCCGAGTATACGTTGGGGGTTATTTGTGTATTTTCCCTTTCTTTTAGTTAGGAGTTGTACATCCAATTTTACTATGCAAACGGTCCAACACTGCTATAAGCTATTCTATACTGGAAAATGGTATCCATACTAGTGTCAAATTCTTGCAAAAAATTTGGATCACGTGAACACATGGTCACTTGACTAAACTCGATATATTATGTGTATAATTCAGAAATATATATCTAATATTAACTAAAGCCAACGCGTGGTCAAAATAGGGTTGAGTGGAGCGCGGGCAGAGGCTATGTTTACATCCTCGAGGTCACGAGTTCAATCCCAGGAACTCTCCCCGCACGTTTTTGCTATTATTTTCTAAAGGCGCCTTTTGACCTTCCTTTTATATTATTAACCAAGTAAAAAACGTGTTTTTATTTTATATTGCATCAGATGACTTTTCTTTCATTTATTTCTAATTATACCAAGTCCCAAAAAGCAAAAAAAAACTTCATGGGATAATCTACAACGAGAAATCGATGTCACGATAAAATTGTATATCTTATCTTAAAGCAATGGTGAACCCATTCTCATGAAATCCTAGATTCGCCTTTGTTTATAAGGATTCAGTTGTTCCTTAACGAAGACTCTTTAGGATTGCATTGAGATGAAATTTGAAGTATATGAGGAATAAAATGCATTTGTAGGGATAGAAGATGCTTTATCCAAGTTTAGCATATGTAACATCTTAACTCCTTTAGTACTACAACAGCGTGGGAAGATTATATTAAAATATAGCTAGGTACTACTATTATTTTTTTCTTTGTGCTGATGAATCTTTGTAAAGAATTGTAATTTGGTGAATTGAAGTAAATAGTAATTATGTTATTAGCAGTTGTTATTAAAATATCGTGTTGTGATTTAGGATAATGTATTATCTTGTTCATTATAAAAATTTTAATTTTGTGCCAAACTTATTTGTATATAGGATTACGGTTTGTGATAATGATAATGAATGTCGTCAACAAAAGGTGTTGCATAATTTGATATTAACAAGTATATTTATTTGATACAGATGTTCTTGATAGATTTGGAGTCTATGGATATGAGGCATGTTTCATACTTTTTTGGAAAAAAAAAGAAAAAAGAAAAACATGTTTTGAACAATGATGATAAAACACATTTTCAAAATTTGAAAAACTTCACAGAGATAAGATTTTTCAATATTCATTTGGGAATCTGGCCAAATGCCAATGAAGCTCGAGTTAAATAGGCCGCTACAAGTCAACTTAAGCGAAGAAGTTTTAGCCAAATTTAGGAGCCGTTTGGACATGATTTCATCTCATGAGATGAAATCATGTTTGGAATTGCAATTTGGATTTCTTAAGTTATAGTTTTTTTTATAAACATAAAACCCCACAAGTTGTGAAAATCATCAAAAATTTCCCAATTCTTATACAATCTTACCAAATGAGTAAATCATAGTTCATAATAAAATTAATACGCTACTAGAAGGCCTTTCTAAAAAATACAACATCAATTGATCAAACTTTAGTTCAATAAAAAGGAAAATTTAAGATGAATAGTAATGTAACTACTTTTTAATATAATCCTCCCACATGGTAAACATGATTGGTAAATATATTTTACCAAGTTGCAGATTAGTATTTAATACAAATGGTTGGTAAACATGATTGGTAAATATATCTACCAACTTAGGAGTCCTTTTTTACAAAATATAAATATACGGGTCAAATTTTATATTTATATTTTTTGAAATCATGATTTTAAATCCCAAATCATGCCTTTTTGGATGATTTGAGATTTCATCTCATGAGATGAAATCAGAGATGAAATCGCATGTCCAAATGCTGATTTCATGAAATCGCATGTCCAAACCCTACTTAGGCTGACACTTATGTATTTAGCCAAATAGTTACTCCCTGCGTCCCAATTTGTTTAAAAATTGATCAGTTTGAAAGTCAAATAATGTTTCCTTTGATTTAATTTTAAATATAGATTATTTGAGTATTTTATAATAAAATTTATATATTTAAAAATTATATAAAAAAATTATAATTAATAATTCACAATATATAAAAATAATTGAAAAAAATGGTAACGAAAGAAAGAGTTAGTTGGGGCATTTAACTATAGGTGACCCTTAAGTCTTTTTATTGAGTGGAGGTAACTCAAGTTTTAATTATTGAGTGGAGGTGATGTTTTTGATTAGTGATTAAGAGGTTTTGACCTTGCCCAAAAGTTTTTATTTTGATACTTTGACCCTCAACTTTATTTTTAATACTTTACCCTCAAGTTTTATTTTTTAACACTTTGACCCGAATAATATAAGCCCTAAAATACCAAAATGGGTCCAAAAAAAAAAAAAAAGGCGCCAATAGCCTTTTTTGTTTTTTACTCTTTTCCCTCGATGTTCTTCTTCTTCCTCGGTTCGTTCTTCCTCCTTCTTCTTCTTCTTCTTTTCAATCCTTTGTTCTCATTCTTTTCTCTCTCCATTCTTCTTCCTCATCTTCCATTCT
Source organism: Lycium ferocissimum (assembly GCF_029784015.1). Lineage (NCBI taxonomy): Eukaryota > Viridiplantae > Streptophyta > Magnoliopsida > Solanales > Solanaceae > Lycium > Lycium ferocissimum. The sequence continues at coordinate 19,282,789 of NC_081353.1, forward strand.
CGCTTCCCTGCTTCTTCTTCATCCATTGCTTGTGCCATTTTGAAGAATTTGCTCAACAAAAGAAAAACTAAATCACCGGATTTGCAATTTTTTTGGCCGGATTTCGTTAGTGTCTACATGGGCATTACTTCATAAGTATTTCTTTGCTTCCCTCGCTTCTTCTTCTTCCATTGGTGCGGCATTTTGAAGAATTTGTCAACAAAGAAAAAAACGAAACCAGATTTTTGCAATTTTTTGGGCCGGGCATTACTTGAGGTAATTTTCGCTCATTTGGTAAGTAAAATATTGTTGTTTTGTTTCAATTATTTATACGGGTTTTTCTTCTGATTTTCCAACAATTTACGATAGCAATTGTACTTGTTGCAACAAGTGCTAAAGCGCCGTATAAGAACTCTAAATTTTTCCAACAAGCTCGTTGTAGTTTTATGCGAAGGCTGTCGTGTAGTTTATGCAACTATTGTAGTTCTTCGCCACAATTACAACGGATTAAGTAGTTATTGCAACTTCTAGACTAATTGTTGTTAAATACGTAGTATGAATAAGTTGCAACAGATTTGTGAGTTGTTGCAAGTAGTGTACTACTGTTGCAACAAGTATCTTACTTGTTGCAACAACTCATCGATCCGTTGGATTCACTTCGATCAACTTTGAACCAAAGCTGGACCCAAAAAGCGCAGGGTGACTCCAACGTATTATGTAGTTCTTCGGAACAAGTGTGTATTTTTGTTGCAACAAGTAATATAATTGTTGCGACAACTCGCTAATCTTTGGACATCTTCAATCGTCTTTGGATTAAACGAACTCAAAAAATCAAGCCGACTCCAATGATGGATTAGTTAGGCGGTGCAACAAGGATAGTACTTGTTGCAACAGTAATCCACTTTTGCAACACCTCGATTCATCCGTTCCAACAAGTCATTACGTTATTGTATTTTGTTACTATCTTTGTCATGACCTTTTTTAAAAAAACAAAATATATTCGAGGTAGCATTAATGGGGGACTCAATAACAATAGGTGTTGATTGTCATGGTGAATGGATCGAGAAGAACAATCGATATATTTGGCGATGGAAGTAGTAGTCACGTATTAGAGACGATAGCGATGAGTGTCCAAAGAGATGTTGTGTTTGATGATTTTGTGAACTTAATCATCACCTATTGTGAATTAACTTGTGAACCGAAAGATCTTGCCATCACTTACATGCATAGCTCTTTTGAAAACCGAGAGGGTCTTGCCTTTTAAGATAACCGATCGGGATCGTTTGCGTACTTATTTGAATGATGTAGCTAGGCCCATTTTAAGGGTATACGTGGTTGGAAGCCGGTAGAGAACCATAATTTAGGTCAAGACCAACAAGATGTGTTAAATAATAAATTGGATGGGGTGGATACGGATATGGATATGGATATGGATATTCCGGATAATGGAAGTGGGGGTGCCGGGATTCCTACACCCGAAGTTGCGAGCAATACACCGTGTTCTACACAATCTTCACGGTGCGGCCATGTTCAAGATGATGAAACGAGGCTTTTATAAAGGAATGTCATTCAAGAACAAGGAACAACTAGCAACTATGTTGAAACTTGCTTGCGTGAAGAAAGATTTCACACTCGAAGGTGATTAATTCGCTTTGTGTGTATTGCTTTAGATGTGTACATCGGAGTGCAAGTGGTGGCGAGGGCTATGAAGCTTTTAAGTTCGCAGATTTTGTATTACAACCTACGTAAAGTATCACACATGTGGTTCTGAGCATATTACTAGCCACAATCCACACGCCACAGCGAAAGTCATTGGTGAATACTTCAAAGATAGGTTTCCCGATGGTAAAGGCCCATCTACAAAAGATATGAGCCAATCATTACGCACGTTTAATTGGGTTGTAAGGTAAGTTATTGGAAGGTACGGAAGGGCATGGAGATTCCAAAATCTTTGACAAGGGGGACACATGAGCACGGGTATGCGTTGATGCGCATCTGTTATATGCTTCGTTCCGCAAATCCGAAGTAAGACGGCATTGAAGGTTGATGCTAATGGGAAGTTCAAGTACTTTTTGTAGCCTACAAGGCTTGGATGCTTGGTTTTGCGCAAATGAGAAAAGTCATAGCGTCGATGGGACATTCTTGAAGAGCAAGTACGAAGGAGTGTTGTTGTCTCGTCGTGGCGCAAGATGCGGAGAATCATGTTTTTCTGTGGCATTTTGTGTAGTGGACAAGGAGTGTGATGCCTCGTACAAATATTTTTTTGAACAAATGAGAAGCTTTGTAGATGATACCAAAGAGTTGTGCATAATTTCGATAGGCATCCAAGTATCAAAGGCGGTTTCAATTGTCTTCCTTTATCTCATTATGGTTGTTGCATGAAGCACCTTGGGGAAAATCTCCGAACCACCTTTCACAATACGAAGGTCGTATCTCGCCTTTATAAAGCGACAAAATCGTACAATATAGATGAGTTCAATGACCATTTCAATCAAATAAGAGATACCGTGCTGGGCCGCCGAACATCTTGAACGTGTTGGATTCCACGGATGGAGCGGGGTATTTTTCCCGGAAATAGGTATTCATACATTACTTTTTCCAACAAGTAACACATATGTTGGAACAACTACCTCACTTGTTGCAACGGGTAAGTTAGTTGTTCCAACAACTCACTAGTTGTTGCATTTTGGTGTGACAGAGACAATAAGCAAGCTCTCTCCGGAAGTAACACATACGTTGGAACAACTAACGCACTTGTTGCAACAGGTAAGTTAGTTGTTCCAACAACTCACTTAGTTGTTGCATTTTGGTGTGACACGAGACAATATTTGAAGCTCTCTCAACAAGTAACACATCTCGTTAGAACAACTAACTCACTTGTTGCAACGAGTAAGTTAGTTGTTCCAACAACTCACTTAGTCGTTGCATTTTGGTGTGACACCGAGACAATAACTCGAAGCTCTCTCGGCAAGTAACACATCCGTTGGAACAACTAACGCACTTGTTGCAACGGGTAATTTAGTTGTTCCAACAACTCACTTAGTTGTTGCATTTTGGTGTGACACGAGACAATAGCGAAGCTCTCTCCCGACCCAAGTAACACATATGTTGGAACAACTAACTCACTTGTTGCAACAGGTAAGTTAGTTGTTCCAACAACTCACTTAGTTGTTGCATTTTGGTGTGACACAGAGACAATAACTGAAGCTCTCTCCAACAAGTAACACATCTGTTTGATATATAAGCAGCTTTTTGATATTTTCCAACAGCTATAATCGTTTGTACCTTAAGGATTACGTTATTGTTTATTTTCACAGGTATAATCTTATGACGTCAAACATTGCTGAGTCGGTGAACTCAATGTTCAATGTTGAAAGAGAATTTCCCATTACTGCTTTATTTGATACCATAAACAGGAGATTTGCAAAAAAAATTCATGAGAGGCGTATGGAGTTCATCGACTCACCAAACATCTTTGTTCCTTGGTTGAAAAAAAAAATTTCAAAATTTGTCAACTTGGGGAACAAGTTATTAGCCCATCAAATTGCCAACTACAAGTTCGGCGTCATCGGTCACGGTGCGATTGCGACAATCGATCTGCAAAGTAGATCTTGTACTTGTAGAGTTTTTGACCCTGACAAAATACCTTGTCCACATGCAATGGCAAACGCTTTCGTGTCCAATATGGTGACGACTTTGGAAGGCGAATTTATGACTACTCATCTCCATATTATAAGGTGGAGAATTACATAATTGCATATTGTGAGGAAATTTGCACTGTGCCTTACGAAGAATCTTGGGAAGTTCCTTTGGAGATTTTAGAGAGAAATACCTCCTCCATATGTTGATCCAAGCAAACCGGAAGAAGGCGGACAAAGAGGAGGCGTGGAATCGGGGAATCATTTCCAACGAGGAAAAACAAATGCTCTTATGCAAAATAGCCGGCCACAAAAAAACAACATGTCCAAGCCTAAATGCTCCATAGTTGTAAATAGCATTATGCTTTAATAATAGTTATCTGTCGGAACTTTATGACATTTTAATGTTATTGTTTCTTAGCATGGTAATTTATGTTTAACTTGTTCAAATCACAAATGTGTGTATTTGTTAATAAATTATTGAATAGTTTCCGGCAAGTAATAAACTTTGTTGCAACAACTAAGTTACATGTTCGGGTTTTTCAACTAAGTTATGTGTTACAACTTGTGTTTTATCCAACAAGAGTAAGGATTTGTTCAACAACTTAATCACTTGCCTGCATGATACTACAATTGTTGCAACGAGATTCTACATGTCCGCAATGGAATCGTACTTGCCGCAACGGATACGATGTGCCGCCGCAACGAGATACTACGGTTGTTACCTTGAATTCTTCATGTCTTTGCCGGCAGCTAGATACTACACTAACGTAACAGAGATACTATAGCCGCTGCAACAGATACTACAGTTGTTGCAACAGATACTACTTGGTTCATCCATATTTAATGATCAACTACTCGATTCACCCATATTTAGTGATAAACAATGGAATACTTAATCAATTTGATGTATTTTGAGTCAGCAAAGAGGATCTCCTAAGTCAGTATGAACTAAATCGAGTGATCATTAGAGTGAATTGATGTCAACTACTCGATTCACCCATATTTAGTGATAAACAATGGAAATCAACCATATTTAGTGATAAACAATGGAATACTTAATCAATTTGATGTGTTTTGAGTCAGCAAAGAGGATCTCGTAAGTCAGTATGAACTAAATCGAGTGATCATTAGAGTGAATTGATGTCAACTACTCGATTCACCCATATTTAGTGATAAACAAAGGAAATCAACCATATTTAGTGATAAACAATGGAATACTTAATCAATTTGATGTGTTTTGAGTGAAAGAGGATCTCGTAAGTCAGTATGAACTAAATCGAGTGATCATTAGAGTGAATTGATGTCAACTACTCGATTCACCCAAATTTAGTGATAAACAATGGAAATCAACCATATTTAGTGATAAACAATGGAATACTTAATCAATTTGATGTGTTTTGAGTCGGTCAAGAAAGAGGATCTCCTAAGTCAGTATGAACTAAATCGAGTGATCATTAGAGTGAATTGATGTCAACTACTCGATTCACAATGCAAGTACATTGTTGCAACAACTAAGTAAATTGTTGCAACAGAAGATCCATATGTTCCAACAGATTCCTTACTTGTTGCAACATCTTCAGCAGCTGCTGGATTATTTGCAACAGAAGATCCATATGTTCCAACAGATTCCTTAATTGTTGCAGCAACAAAGTAAGTTGTTGCAACAGAAGATCCATATGTTCCAACAGATTCCTTACTTGTTGCAACATCTTCAGCAGTTGCTGGATTATTTGCAACAGAAGATCCATATGTTCCAACAGATTCCTTAATTGTTGCGTAAACAACAAAGTAAGTTGTTGCAACGGAAGATCCATATGCCCCAATGATTCTTTACTAAGGTAACAACTAAGTAAATTGTTGCAACAGAAGATCCATATATTCCAACGAGATTCCTTAATTGTTGAAACGTACGTAAGTTGTTGCAACAAGATCCATATGCTCCAACCGATTCTTACTTGTTGCAAAATCTTCACATCCGTTGCAATATTTGCACTAGTTGTTTTATTTTTACCAACAATTTAGGTATTTGTTCCAACATATCATCACTTGCGTAAAACTACCGAAACAACTTAAACAATATAAAGTACTCGAGCATAGAATATATATTAACAAATTTACATAATGTGTTCATCCACCATAATTCAAATGCAATCAAAATATGAGAGAAATTGTTTAATGCAAACATAGTTTAAGAGAAATTGTTTGTCCCCACATTAGTGGCTCCAACACCTTATCAATAATTCCACAAGCCCACCTCCATTGCATCCTCTCCACGGTATTGTCACTCAATAAGGTATCGGGCTTGGTCATATTCGTGCAAGGGTAAGCAAAGCTTCAACAAAAGCAAGTGACCGTGAAGCACATGCCTTATTGGTCTCATTTCGGGGGATATCCTTCTTCCGATCATACTTCCACGGTTCATTCAAAGAACTTTTCAGGTAGAAGTGTGAGAACATGCCACTCTGCTTTAGCAACTTGGGGAAAAGATCCAATAACGGCTGCATGTAGCAGAAGAAATCATCGTCTGCATTACATGGGATGTTGCAATCATAAACATTTATGATACCCTCCTCAATGATAATCTCAATAGTGACAAAATGGTTGTCATTAATATTCATGACAGCTATGATCCTTTTGGCACCAATCCACTCACAGCCACCTGGGTAGGGCACAACACCTTTGGGAAAAGCGAGACCATCATCGTCCCACCTAAAGAGAGCAAGTCTTTGATCATAGGGCATGGCACCCACATTTGTAGACTCATTGGACAACCCTAAGCGCATTTGATGTTGATGGTAGAAGTTGAGGTCCATGATTCTATCGAGGAATCATAGTGCTCGTGGAAATTAAGTCGCCTGCCACGCATCAGCAATAAGATTTCATCTACATACCGCAAGGTAAAAATATCAAAACAATCGACAATTGTCTTTGTAACAGGGTAGTTAGAAGTTGCTGGAACAACTAGTGAGCTTATTCATACTGTGTTATTCACTTGTTGGAACAACTACTTAACAAGTTGCAACAAGTTAGTATCTTGTTGTAACAACTAGTTAACTTGTTGCAACAAGTTCATCGAATTACATGACTTGTTCAAACAAAAGATATCCGAATCATATACATATATATATAAGTGTTGAAACTTACCCAATCCTCCCACCATTCGTGCATGTTTGTCATAACCTTGAAGTCTTACGCCCCAAATTCATGCATTCGAGTATAGTGCTCTCCCACCCTTTTGGATTTGATCAAGGTTTCAACCTTCTTTTCTTTTTGGGGTTTTACACGCTTGAAAATATCAACTTTTTTCAGCACTTGTGTGGCACAACTTCGGCGGGAGGAGTAGCAATAGACTTCTGCGAGTACTTTGTTTTCCCTTGCTCTACAATCTGTTGCCTTGGAAATTGTTTTTGCCCTCTTGCGAATCCCAATAGGAGTGTAGGGTGAGCTTAGCTTTTTGGATGGCCGGACACCCCTCTTGGACATCAAACTCTTTATAGCCGAATTCGTTTCTTTTTGTGCACTCGAAGTAACTCTTCAACTTTATTTATCAAACCTTCCATTTTCGACTCGCAAGTACGCATTCACAAGCACAAGAATACACCTTGGAGGAACCGGCACCAACCGAAGAATATCTACCCAACCTATAAGGGATATCCGTGGTCCGCCCACCACCACCGCTTGGGGGAGTATATCCACCAACTTCACCACCAACTCCATCACCACCACCATCATCATCTCTTCTTTTATCAGCAAGACCTTCCACTGCTTGTCTTGCAACATCGACAACAATATTCATATCAACAGCATCACCAGCACCAGCACCATCACCAACAGCATTAACATCACCATCACCATCACCATCACCACCACCACCACCATCAACAACACCAGCCCTTATGATGGTTGTGGCTCCAGCCAATTCTTCTTTTATCTGATCAATCAATTCATCATAGTATTCCCTATGCCCTAAACTAACAAGACATGGCATCCGCACCTCTCGTTTTGTCGGGATAAGCCTTGGGTGCACAACCTACAACAAACAAACAGTATATATTCAACCAATAAGTGTGTAATCTGTTGAACAACCCCAACATATGTTTCAACAACCTCCTAGGTTGTCAAAAGATATTCTTTAGTCATTGAAAAACTAAAACAGCTCAGCTCTTCCTCTGCAACTATTGTGATATTTTCCAATCAGTATGTGAACTGTTGCAACAATCGAGTAAGTTGTTCCAACATCTTAGGAGTTGTTGCAACATATTCACTATCCGTTGGAAAATATCGCAACGTCTTCCGCAACTTCCTCAACCGTTTGTTTTGATTTTTCCAACATATTTTAAGGTTGTTCGTACAGATAAATGTATACATTGCAACAAGTAGTTACTTGTTATAAAACTATTCAGGGATATTTTCCGATTCCGACTTCTTTGCTTCCTTGGGGGGGTTAAAAGGATCAAGATTCATTTTTTTGTTGCTGTTTTTGGTAGTCAACCATCTGAGGATCCTTGGAAAACAAACTTCTTCCGAATAGTCCCTGACTTGACTTCGTAGGTGAGGAATGGCTTCAAATGCCCAAGCCTAGAAAAAATTATGCCACCAAAAATCAGAATAATCAATGAAGGAAAATAATTAAAAAGATAAAACATTGAAGAAAGAAAGTTTACCATGAAGGCCCAAGGGAAGCCATAGATGTTGGAAGTCTTCACATTAGGGTTCAAAGCTTTGCACAAATATTCAACAGATCAACTTAAAACTTTTATGACCCCATGGATAGTTATTGAATGCCTCATGATCCTCCGAGAGTTTAATCAAACCAAGTTCTATATTATTCTTTACATCCCTTGCCCAAAGAATAGAATTCACAAACCAAACTAAGCACAATGACTCCTTGTGCTTTCTTGAGATAGTTTCTGACTTCAAGTCTGCTAGCAAATCCGCTGCTTTGTAGCTCTTTCCACAAACTTCCACTAAATCCAAATCATCATCAACCTTGGCTTTGCCTTTCTTTGCCTTTCTTGGGCCGCTTGGATGACTTGGGTGTCTTGGCTCCCTTGGATGACTTGGGTGTCTTGGCTCCCCTTCTTTAATGTAACTGTAGGAAGCAGGGCCGAGAAGGAGCATGACACCTCGATCCGGTGATTATGGCAAACTCCTTGATGCCAAAACAACTCCGGCATGCCGCGATAGTTTATCCATATCTCGTCGTTTCTTTGCGCAAATAATTCTTCGTTTGAGAAGACCATACACGATGGTCATTTGAAACCTTGCATTGTTGTCCTCAGACAAATCTAGATACATGCCAAAACATGTGCCCCGAAGAAATCCTCCAAGTCCTCCTCGAAGTATCTTCCTAAAGTAATCAAAGGGCTTGCCCATGATCGATTTTACAACAAGATCACCATTCAAATCACCTAGTTTATCCATTGTATCCGCACACTTAACTTCTCAATACTGAAAGTTTTGACAACTTCATCAGTGGAAGGTCTGTCAATATCAGTCCCAATAGAAGAATCAACAGCCCCGATCGCCGACCTTTCAAAAGATGCAGTTTTATCCTCTTCATTGTCATCATTATTTACATCATCATCATCTTCTTCTTCTTCTTCTTCTTCTTCTTCTTTCTTCTTCTCTTCTTCTTCTTCTTATCTTCTTCTTTTTCTTCGGCTTCTTCTTCTTTTCTTCTTCTTCTTCTTCTTCTTCTTCTTTATTTCCTTCTTCTTCTTCTTCTTCTTCTTCTTCTTCTTCTTCTTCTTCTTTACTTTCTTGGCCGAAACTCCCTCTGAGAGGTTTCTCGTTTCGGCGGTTTGTTGGTAAAGAATATTTGCTGTTCGGCAAGATCATCTAATGATGCCCCTTATATCTTTTACTAATCGTAGATGATTTCTCCCTTTCTTTTTCGTGAAGACATTTTATCCGCACACGGGATATAAGCAAAAACACTTTCAATTGATTTGTGCACCATTTAAAGTAAACAAATAATGAATTTTTATAACTCTTGGTGAAGCATATGTTGCAACAAATTGTGTAATATATTGGAACAACTCCATCATACGTTCAAAAACTTAATAAGTTGTTGGATTAACATCCGTTGGAAAATATGACAGCCTTGTTGTTCCAAAGATTATATTGATTATTTGGACGGATACCATCAACAACCGGCAAAAGTTGCTGAACATATGATTGGTTGTTCCTCAACGTTGGAAACCATCGAACGATTCTTTAACAAGCAACTGTTTTAACAATTTTCAACAGATTTTAAATCTGTTGCAATAACATATTCACTTGCTGCAACAACCTCAGCAACTGTTTGGGTTTTTACCAATAGATTAGAAATCTGTTGCAACAGATTACTCAGCTGTTGGGTAAAAAAAAAAAAAAAAAAAAAAAAAAGGGCAAGGCCCTTTTTCCTAAGCCTTACAAGGACAACAACAAGACAACAACATCTATTTCACTGTCAGGGTGCAATCTCAGTGCATTACAAACACACAACAGTAAAAAATTGAACAAAATACACAGCAGTGCATAGACACACCCTGCCCATGTTCTTCCTCTTCTTCTTTAACCAAAATTAATCATTTTCGTACTTTTATTTCAAAACCCTAACTTTTGAACCAGAAAAAACATTTGTTTCAATACAAACACACAACCATCACAAGTTAAACAAAATAAACCAACCTCAACTGTCAAACAAGTGCTGCAGTTGCTGCAACAACTTACTCAGCTGTTGGACAAAATCCAAAAAAAATTCAACCCCTTTTTTCAAAACCCCAAGGAGAACAAGAACACAAACAGTACCAAAAACCATAATTTCACAACCACATACACTATTTAACAACACAGAAACACCAACAAGTGGAACAAATACGGGTTTTATAAGCCCAACAAGCCCTTTTTCGAACTCCTAAGGAGAAAGAACACACAACAACACCAAAAACCAGAATTTCACAACCACATACACTATTTACAAACACACAAACCCCAACAACTCGAACAAATACAGCACATAAGGGTTTCTCAAGGACTGAACAACAAAATAAATAACATTGCAGACAAACCCATGTTATTCTTCTTCTTCTCTGACCAAAATCATCATTTTCTCATTTTGATTTCAAAACCCTAACTTTAAAAGAAGAAAATATTGAGCGATTTTACCTGAGAGAAATGGAGAGCAGCAGTTCGTTGTTGAGTCGGCTTTGAAGAGGTTGATGACGGTTTGAAGAAGCACATTTAGCGGTTGAGATCGTTCGTGGGTTTGAACTTGAAAGTTTGAAGGAGCGAACAGATGATCGCGTGTTTTGAATGAAGTTAGGTGGTTTGATACGGACCGATGTTGAGTTTGAAATAAATGGGGGTTAGATTAAATGGTTTGGGGTCTTTGTATTTTATAAAAGATTAACAAGTTTGGCAAAATATATTTTCAACCCCAATTTTCTTAATCCCAAATTTAATTGGGTTTTGACTTAATGTGGACCCTACAAGTCACCTCTAGTAATTTCCAAACTTAAACGACACCTTCAGTTAATTCTTCCGAGTTAGTTTGAATACCAAAATTTCAAACAAATTGGGACGGAGGAGTATAAGGCAGTTAAGAGTGAACAATTTAGCCAAACACCATCGGTAACCATTTGACCTGACCATACTCCCAATCATCAGTTGAGTGTAGCGTTTGAGTTGACTCACAGCAAAATGGCGGGGATTGGGACACTCCAAATTCTATTCCTCAACCCTCCAACCAACGCAAATTCACTGTCCCGCTGCGGGCGTACGAACCACTTCCCATTTTGCTCTTCGAAAATTAGCAACAGGTGGCGTCTTGTTTCGAAACTCAGTTTATCTGTTAGAGCCACTTCACAACAACATTCTAACAAGGTCTATTTTGCTTTCCTTAATTATTACTACCTCTGTCACAATTTATGTGAGACAGTTCAGAATTTCGAGAGTCAAACTGTTTTATTTTTACTATGAATTTGAATATGGAACCTTTAGTTTTTAAAAATAAGTTTTACTTAGTTAGAAACAACATAAAAGTATTATAAAGTCATAATAATTGAAAATTCAAAATATTTAAAAAGACATATGAAAAAGGTGAAAGAAAAGCTTGTTTAAATCTCGAAATCCGAAAGGTGCTAGTAAATTAGAACCGAGAGAGTAGTTTGTACTCTTCAATTTGTTTGTCTTTTTAATTCGTTTAAAATAATATCTCTTTTCATTTTTTAACAATTCTTTAATTTCAACTTTTCACGTGGCGCTTATAAGACTATAAGATTAAACGACATTTTGGTACATTCTACTTATCTTTACTTTTACTTTCTTATGTTGAGCTAAAACGGTCCAAAGATACTCTTAACATGATGTGATATTGTCCATTTTGGGCCAAGCCCGCACGGTTTTCCCCAAAAGGCCTCACATCATTAAGAGTATCAAACTCCTTATAAGTAGCTTCTTTTCTTTCCAACACTAACGTGGTACTTTGTTCGCACACCCAACAATTTCCCCTCGAACTAAGTTCCATACGGCTCATTATCATTCCATGGATCGTAGATTCAACATGTTCAACCGCGCCACCAACATCGTCAAAGTATTTACTGGCCACCGAAGCCCAAAGGCCGCGCGTCTTCAAAGCTACGGCAAAGGTCGTAAACCGGCCCGTAGACGGGCAAAGGCATCGAGCCAGCCCCACGCCACACTCCACCATCTTCATACTCGTCCCGCAAACCATTGGGCTCGATACCGCTTGTTGAGCTAAACGGTCCAAAGATACTTAACATGATGTGATATTGTCCGCTTGGGGCCAAGCCCGCACGGTTTTTCCGAAAAGGCCTCACATCATTAAGAGTATCCAACTCCTTATAAGTAACTTCTTTTTCTTTCCAGCTACCAATGTGGTACTTTGTTCGCACACCCAACATCTTAAACTCGGTGCCAAGTCAAAGCCAGACAAACAAATTGAAACGGAGTGAGCATATGTTTTCTCCTTCAATGTGGGTTATTCAGCTTTCCTAACTATACTTGTTTACGTGCTTTAGTTTTGATTTTAGTAGTCAACTTTTAGTTGTTTGATTTACCTATTTTACAAGTAATATTTGGCCTAGATTCTCAAACTTGAGAAAATGATAATGGCACCAATCAAATTGGGATAAAAGTATTGTCATCTAATTATGCTATGTGGGAGTGATTGTTGGGCTGCCAAAGTTCAACATATTCACAAGATTAGTGTTGCAGATATGCGGATGCTAAAATGAATGTGCGCCCATACAAGATTAGATAAAAATTAAAAATGATTACATTTGCGAGAAGGTCTAAGTAGCACACGTTGAGGATAAAATGAGAGAGATGGTTTGGTCATGTCTTGTGTCGACCTCCAGATGCACCGGTTCATAGGTGTAAAACCATGGTGAGTAAAGGTGTTAGTTGTATCTTTGAAGTACCTACAATCTTTGGGGATCCATGCAAATTTAGCGAAAGATAGGACACAATGAATGAAAAAGATTTCTATAGTTGATACCTATTAGTTGAAAATATATTTTAGACTTGTTACTGTTTCACCGCAACTCCTATGCTTTTTACGAGTGTTTGAGCCTTTCAGAGATTTATAGTTTAGAAAATATAGAGAACTTCTATTATTTTTTATTTGTATTTCTATAATATTGACATGAGATGAGTTTAAATGTAGTAACACGGTCAGTAAAAATTCATACAGTTGACCCCAATTTTTAAATGTGTATATTTAAAAATTAATTTGACGGTCAAAACTGCAGAAATCAACTTTAGACGGTTAATTTTGAATGGAGGGAGTATTTGAAGTTTTTTTTTGGCTGTTTGCTGATAAGATTTATGGTATTTTTCAGGGAAATGGTAGTGGAGACCATCTTCCACGGGCTACTGCAAAGACCTCTAATTGGGTAAAACCAATTTCGAGTTTTGTATCCAACAATTTTCTGCCTTTAGGTCAGTTATCCAACCTTCCTTCAGAGAATTTAGATATTGTGGACTGGATTGCAGATTGATATATTGTTTTTCAAGCTAGAAGATTATGTGTGGCTTGGATTGAATGGGAACTTTTGGAACATTATCTACCTAAATTGCTTAGTTTTGGCAGTAGATTTTGTAAATTTTGGCCTGCAATAAAGAACATATTGTGATGGTCGCTTAAGTGCACTAATTTTGCTAATTTTTTTTTGTTTTCCTTCAGTTTCTTACATGAACTTAGATGAACATGCATTGGAACATTATGTACTTTTTGAATAATTTCTGGCAATTTCTTAACCCAGATCTGTGAACGGAAAATATTTCAAGCTTATTGTCCAGTTAGGGAATCATAGGGTTGTGTTTTTTTTTTTTTTTCCTTCTGTGATAACGATTCAAGGTTGTGCTTAAGACGATACATTTATGAGAATGAGGTACATTTTTATGATTTGGTTCTTCTCTGTAGACCGACAATTAAGTTGGATGATGTATCAAAGGATTTTTCATTTGTATTTATCTTTCAGTCTGGAAATCTTCTTTTTGAAATGTTTATATTTTTGTCAACTTGACAAGTGCCTAGTCTTAGGTTAGGGATAATATCTCGTAAGTATGAAGAAGTTTGACCTTTTGCAATTCAATGGCTCACAAGCTTTCCCAATATGCTACGTTCTAACTGAGGAGGAGGTTTTATCAGGAGATCCACTAGACTTCAGCGTGCAGTCTCCGTGCATGATGTGCCTTAGTTTCCTGGTGTCTTCTATCAGTTTTCTCTATATTTTCAGCACTATCAGAGATTCCGCAAGTTTTGCCTGATTATAACACGTTTTTCTTGGTTTGTCAAAAAGAGAAAAGGTAAAGAAACAGAAGGAAACCTCTGTCATCAAGTTTGCTTGATTGTAGTTTGTCTATGGAAGACAGATTAATATCTTCCAGTCAACTATTCTTCAATCCCAATTTAGTTAGGATCGACCGTATAAATCTTTTATTTAATTCACTCTATTCAGGTCCATCACTATATTCAAAAGGATTGGCAATAGTTTGACTATCTTTGCCGTCCACCTAACACAATCATCCTTTTGTTTGGGTTCGGGACCGGCTATGCTTGGCAAAGCTCACATAGAGGAAGTTGCAAGTCAGATTAGTAATCAAATAAAATGCCGAAGGAGGTTAGTAATAGTGTAGTGCATATGTGAACAGGAACATAGACTTGTTTATAGGTACATATCCTACACGAATTTGTATGAGTATTCAGTATGAATAAATGCTGAGCGTTCTTCTTTTTTGTTTTTTGGGGAGTGATTATTGGTGTATTCAGAAGAACGTGAACAAAGTATCCATAACCATGTCACACTCTTTGGACAAGTGCACATCAAAACAAATGAAGCCATGTGATATAGATTTTGGATATAATAGCTGTTGGTTTTCACAAGTAACCTAGATTTGCACCGCTTAATAGCTATGCTTAACAGAAGTAAGACTAACTGAATGGGTATTGGGTATTTGGAATAGAAAGAAGAATCTGTTTTTTCTTCTTTCTTTGCTCTTTTTTTTGTTCCCTTTAATTTTTGTTTCTACAGGAATGAAGTACGTTATGCTTCAATCAAGGTAAAATTGAACTCAAATTCTCAATGGATGAAAGTTTGCGCTGTAGCTAATATACTATAATAGAGCAAATACCAAAAAAAAAATATTAAAAAAAATAGGATGCTTCTAACCTGTATACAGCGGATTAGATGAAGCAGAATCTCTCATCTAACATTTCCTATGGGTATCTTGAGGCATCAAGATGAAACAGAATACTCTGCATCCATAAACAGCTTGTGCAGCTCCAGATCAACAGCACAAAACTTTCTGATTGTGATAAGAATTTAAATGTCTGTTTTGTTGCTTTGTCCATCTCTATTTGGCTCATCTATCTTTTCAAAGAGATTGAACATAACTCATTTGTCTCTATTGAAGGCATATGCCCAATGAGGTGATGTAGAAAGTGTTCGTGCACAGATTATGTTGGACTTTATGTGACATTGGAACAGTATATGTACAATAGGGATTTAATGTTCTTGTAGTTCTTAACTCCACTAATGGTGTTATCATTTTGGTGACAATGTCTACATAGCTCTCAAAAGTTTTTTCCATTTTGAAAAAGAATGAAACTTGAAATGGCTGTCAAAGGCATCGATTTATGCCAGCCAAAATGACCATGGATCCTTAAGTGTGGACAATCTTAGTGCTCGTTTGGTTGGGAAACAACTTATCCCGGGATTAGTTATTCCACCCTCAAGGTGGGATAAAATAAGGCTACAATCCCGGGATAACTAATCCTGGGATTAGTTATCCCGGATTTTTATTCCAACCAAACATGGGATAAGGAGGCACTAAAATTTTATCCCGGGACTATTTTTGCTTATCCTTCACACCAAACGACCCCTTAGAGTATATGGGCACCAGGGTTGTTGATTACCACGAGTGATACCTGATTACACTAAAGTGTGTTGACATGAAGGTCTTCTTGAAATATTACAGAACGTTATTTCGGATGTGGATGTTATTACATTATATCCTCTAAACTTTTGAATTATTTTATGCTTACTGATACCAAGACTCATGCTTTCTCAATCATTGTTGCAGCTTTAATTGGTGGAGTAGCATTAGGGTTTGCTAATCCTGCACTTGGTTGTCTTGCTGATAGATATTACCTGTCCAAAATTAGTACCTTTGGCATATTTATAGTCTCAGGTAGATTTCTGGCTTTTCTCTTTGTCAATTTTGGTGCCCAGTGGTTATATACCTTCTTATGATACAGGGCTCACATTGCGTAGTGATGAAGTAGGTGCTGCTGCTGAAGCTTGGCCTGTTGGGCTTTTTGGTCTTGTATGAATTCCAACTCTTCTCTGCCATTATAATTTTTGTAGGTTCTCCTCTTCATCTTTGTGTCTTGTTTTTGTGCTTTTATGGCCGAACATAATGATAATGGAACTTGAACTGCTTTCACAACTGTTTTGGATATTGGTTTGTACTTCAAAATTCTTCACTATGCCAAATTGAAACTGTCAAGACACAAATCTGAAGGGGTCACATTGACACCTAGAAGGATATTCCACTAGGCAAACTCTATATCTTAAACAGCTATCATCATTACCTTGAATATAACAAGTACTAGTAAGTGACCAAAAAATTCTTTATCATAAAATCAAAATTTACAACTAAATCTAATTCAAATTTGAAATGCACCCAGTACCGAGTTGATGGAGCATGATTCCAGATCTCTAATAACTGATAACATTGAAAAAGTCTGGATAACCGAAAATAGTAGACTCTAGCCAATGGATAAGTGGGGCTCACCAAAATCCGGAAACACAAGGGCAGCTACTAACTCATCTGGAGAACTAACATCGAATTAGCCAAAACAAACATAAGGTGGGTGGGTGAGTCTACTGACCCAGTGAGTAGATAACCATCCATAGTTGTTGGAACAAAAGTTAAGAGAATAACTTGTATGGAATACTGTATCTGACAACTTTTTGGTTACCTTGGTGGAACTTTAAACCACTTTCAATTCATACCATACTTATGTTATCATATCCCAATGGCTTCACTACCCTCATGTATGTCCATACACATTTTTTAAATGATTTAATCTCGTCATTAGGCACGTAATTTATCCAAATTAATATTAGAAATTTAAGGGCCTTTACATTTTCAGTGAATGACCATCATCTGGATGGATCTATACCAATTTGCTTTTGCTCTTTTGGTATTATACTCAGGGATACTTTATCTTAATTTTGTTTCTGGATCATTTTCTGTTGACACTTTCATATTTAACTATTTCTAGCTTATTCTTATTGATGCAGGTTTCTATTTTGTTCTTCACTCCTCTTTTTTCCAAGATTATTTTGCTGCTAAAGCTTCAACCTCAAGAATTTGTGACAGGTTAGAAGCTAAAGACAGTCAACCTATCCGTGTTGTAGGCATGGCATAACATTCTGAACATGCGGAAGCTGGGATGAAATAAGGAAGACGATTATGATAAGTGATTATTATTCATTGATGCTCCTTCACTGTGATAACCAAGATGATTGTCATTAAACTACAACAAGGTTTAGTTGCTGTAGTGACTTCATTGTTCACTTTAAAGTGTCTGTGTATATTGGCATTCTGGCATGGAATGAGTGGTTTTGCAAGCCATCGCACACACACGTAGACAGGGGGAGCGGGAGGGTTTGGGGGTTTTTTTTTTGGGGGTGGGGGGTGGGGTGGGGTGGGGTGGGGGGTTGTGTGGGGGAGAGAGTGAGAGTGAGAGAGGGGCTAATGTTCGTCAGCATGGTAGGAGGGAGATGATGTTCTCGAAACTTAGTTCTTTTATGTGCTTATTACAAAAGTTCAGTAGTCACTAGGAATCTGTTGATTATGATTATAATTTCTGGTTCCTCAGGGTTGGCCATATTTAGCTGTATGCCCACAACACTATCTAGTGCAGTGGCACTAACTCGGGTAAGTTGAATGTCCTATATTATGCATGCTATTGCCTATGCAGAACCAAACCAGGAAAATAGTTGGTCGTTGAGTTTGACTGCAGGTTTCACTTAAACACAGTTAGCTGGAGGAAACTCTGCTCTTGCTCTGGCGACGACTTTAATATCAAACCTTCTAGGAATTGTGATTGTAAGTTTCCTGAGCTACTGCAAATCTCTTCCAGGCTATTAAGTTTCATGTCAATTATTATTATCTTCTTCACTTTTTATCTGTACATAAAGTCGGTTGTCTTATGTTATAGCATGTTTTTTCTGTCCAATTCTTATTCATGTAACTATGATGGAAGTTTTTGACTATTTTTCCATGAAATGTTTGAATAGTTGTATTTATATCAAGGAATATGATCTTTGTTAAAGCTTCAAGACTTCATCTTTCGTGGTATATATGCTGAGTTACTTAAGCTAATGCAGAGTTCCTACTAGTTCATGTCTTCTTTTCCATTTTAAAATTAGAGATTCTTTTGTAAGGAAATCTGTAGTATTTGGGTGCATTCTAATCGTTGATCCAGTTATCTTCTTGTTTGTTATCACTCATTGAACTGTTTTTCGGGAGAAATGGTTTTTTGGTCCTTTACAAACCTTTTTAGTTTTATGACCCTTTTACAAGAGATTTTCATTTTTTACACATAAGAGATCTGGAAAAAACACATAAGAGATCTGAAAAGGCCATTTTCTTCTATTCAAATTGTAAGAGGGCAAGAGATCTTATTTCTTCCAGTTTTTCCCAGAATCACAAAATTGGAATAAGTATATTCGGGAACATTCAGATGTCAGTTGGTATTAGGTATTATAAGTATATTCGGGAACATTCAGATGTCAGTTGGTATTAGGTATTCTTCCCTTTTCATAAAATCTGTCTTGTTATATCTGTTTCTTGAAAGTAGTCGATGTACACCTTCTTGTGCAAGGCAAATAATTTGTTGTGTTAATACCATATTGAAACATCCTTTACCTTTTGAATTAAAGCAGCTGATTTGAAACCAACATGGCAATCAAGATTTGGTATTTGCTTATTTATTTTTATTTACAGTAGCAATTGATGGTGACTGTTGAAACACAAAGATTGATATACCCACCTGCCATTTGTTAGGCATAAGATGAATTCCACTTCATTCCATATTTATGCTTGGACAATTTTTGTCTCACTACTTTCAGTACTTTGAACTATTCTTTTAATACCCAATGTTGTTCTAGGTACCTTTTACGATCTCCAAGCTCATAGCTGCCGGGGTTGGTGTGTCTGTCCCAGCTGAGCAGTTGTTCAGAAGCCTTGTTCTCACACTTCTAGTTCCTCTTATCATAGGGAAGGTATTTACTGAAATCACACCATTCATACCCTGTTGAAAAATTTGAAGTTCGTTTTTTGATTCCACAAGTTCTTAATAGACAATCTGTACTGCAACCATCATCTTTAAAGGTTAAGCAATACACTGTCTGGTATAGCCGCTATGATTTTGTAGTTTCTTTACTCTCGTCAGTGTCACATTGATTTTATTGCCTTAGGAATTTCTATTATAATTGATTTTCAGTTGGCATGAACGATACTCAATAGTCATCATGCTCTGAGCATGTATGATCATTATATGGGTGGTGGTTGAGGGACGGGGGGAGGGGTCATATCTTAGTTTACTTATAATTCAGTTTGTATCTTGTTGGACAAGTTCTAGACTATTGCTTACCTTTGGAGTTGCCCCGTGTTCCCTGGGTTTCCTTTTTTATTTTTAATCATTCGGCTACTTTAAAATCTTTTCTAGATAATCTCATATTCATTGTTTGAATGTTTTCTTCACTTCTACATTTACCTATGGACAATCCAATATGACGAGATGATAGACGTCTGGTTAATCAAGGTGGTTTGTTCGAGAAGTTTAGGGAGATACTATATCTAATTAAGCTTTAGAAAGATGAGAAATATTTTTAAGATTACTTAACAGTTCTCCAAATATTTATGCAGTTTATCTCCAAATACTGGAGACCTGCTGCAGTAATCCAATGTGTAGGTGACAAACGGACCAATTCCAATCGTTTTCAACTTCCTATTAGCAGTTTCGCCAAACAATTTCTTATTCTGGAGAGAATGTAGTTCTCTCTAAGAAGGAAGAAAGATAGAGTAATATCTTTTCCTTGGTTTGGTGTTTCGTGCTAGTTAAAAGGGAGATCAAGGGGACTGGCATATGCTTACCTCTTAGATTGTGATATTTGATTTTCTTCATGGCATCTTTCTTTTGTAAAGCAGAAGATTCATAAGGATTGCTAACAGTCGTCTGGTTCTCTTCAAGCTTCTATTCATGGTCCTAAAACTATTAATTGGTCTTGAAAAATGCATATAACTTGCTTGAATTGAAGCCATCCTTCATATTTGGTGTAATTCAGTTCTCAAATCTAAACAAAATCGTGAAAGGGCAGAGATAATTAAAAAGGTTCTATCTCATTCATTCTATCGAATGTTTTTCTTTTTGAGTTAAACATTTTGTTGAAACTATTTTACACCAAGATATATCTGGAGTATCTAGCCTAAAACATTTCATGTGGACGGTCTTCCTTTAATAGATAACATCAGGATGTTTCTTTTTCTTCTTGTACCTTTGAAGTTCCTAACGACTGGTTAATGCCTTTTCTTCTCCTTTTTTCCCCTTGCTTTACAGGTTTTACGAGAATGTTTCAAGGGTAAGTGATCTGCACTCATATACACATACGTAATGTGTACATCAAGCTAATAGCATGAAAACTCTTAGAGGTCAAAATCTGTACTTACCTCGAGATAAGCTAAGTGCTCCGAAACTGTTTTACCCCATCCAATCTCCTCCAGACGATTCTGATCTATACAATTGTTTAAATGGGGTTAGAGAATCCCATTGACTCATTTCTTGAAAATAAACCTTGGTAAAGTCAAGTCAACCCTATAAGTCAACCATTGGTCAACGAGGTCAAATCTGCGGACCCTATGTTCTCAGATTACCCCTAATCTAGTGAATCCAAATATGTGATTAGTTTTCCAATCAAAAGTCCCAAAAAAACATTAATTTTTTAGTTTTCTAATTTGGAACGGGGGGTAGGGGTCAATTCCGTGAATTTCCACTTCAAATCTCATAATTTGGATAAACAAACTAGTATATAATCATGAAGAAAGCTCAATTACTAGCTTAGAACCCTGGCTCTTAGCTGAAAACCCCTTAAATCTCGTGAAATAGACCTCTCAAAAGTATCAAAATTGATTCTGAAGTTCGTCTCTGCCCTTTAAATACCCAGGGATTTCAGTGATTGCGGAACTCCCACCGCAATCATGAAATTTAACATGAGGCAGGTATGTTGTTATCGCGCCCAAACTCCTCGATCGTGACCCCCAGGTCAACATGCCTGCCGGGTCAACCTTCTTTCTCAACGTCGGATTCTCTCCAGCGATTGCAGTATTGCACCAGATACATCAGAAACAATCCTACACCTGTTCTAAGTTTTAAATTTGTCTGAACTGAGGGTCTATCTGAAACAGCCTCCGTACCTTCACAAGGTAGGGATAAGGTCTGCGTACACTCTACCGTCCCCAGCCCCCACCTGGTGGGATTATACTGGGTATGTTCTTGTTGTTGAAATTTGTCTAAATCCCTCAAGTCTCATCCTAAACCATCCAAACAAGTCATAATTAGAATAACAGTTTGCTCAAAACATATTCTTGAACACAAATACGCAATACAAGGGGTCGTTTCTTACATCAAAATGCCTAATATATAACTAATAATTACTAATTTCATTCCCAAAAAAAAAAAATATAGTACTACTCTTCTAATAATTTCTATTGCAGGCGTGGCTGAGTTTTCTGATGGAAATCGTAAGCTTTTATCAATGATGAGTGCTCTCCTCCTAAGTTTAGTAAGATCCGGATTCCAATTTACTATATTGTAATCTAATATTGAAACAACAACTGCCTCACTGTCCATCCCTCTCCCATCCCAACAAGGACCATAAGATGCACAAAGAAAGGGAGACCTGAAGGCTAATATGCTCTAATAACAAACAGCAAATATATTGCATCCAGTAATAAACTTGCATCACATGTCTCTTGATTTGTTGGTATTATAAGTGCAAGGCTTTTTTGATTGTTGACTCTCATTAGACTAGATAAACAAAAACTTTGTGCATCTTTATTGAATAACATGTTTGTGAATCCCATAATACAATTAAGTGTTCCAGTCAAAGGTTGTTATCACAGAGCTTTGCTACGTTTGAGAATTTTTCCGCGGTGATGTTTAAATCCTAATTACTGATCCTATCTCATTTTAGGAGCATCAGAGAGCTACCATCTATAAATGCATACTCTCTCTACCAATCATGTGAACTATATGAACATGGAGATTAGGTAAAAACAGTTAAACGTTTATTATACTAGAGATAGGAAGTGTGTTAAACTGAGTATTTTTTCAACTAATAAGTAAGATCAAGTGGAAAATAACGTATGGTCTCAGTTCATGATGGCAAAATACTGCCAAAGAGGTCATGTAGTTGCAAGAAATGTTCAAGGTTATCAATCTTTCATTTGGAAAGTACTGGTGAGAATTAAAGCTGACAAAAGTAAGATCAAGCCAAAAGTAATATGTAGGAGTTATTTTTGATAATCTAATTTTATGGAGCTGAGAAGTTTCCAGTTACGGGAAAATGAGTACATACACTGCTCTAAAAGGAAAGTGGATTAGGTAAAGGAGGGAGTACACTTTATACCATGATCCCTATCCCATATGCTTGCATGATACAAGTCTCGAGATCTTTTTCCATTCTTTGCCATTAAGCAGCTTTAGTATTCAGATTTTTTTCTGAAATGACCACCGTGGTTCTCATACCTTTGTTGTTTTAGCTCCATTATTTTTGGTTATGAAATATGAAAACAGGTTTGTGTTTGATTTCATGGTATGAGCTGTTAATGTACCCCTCACGCACTTAATTCACGTTAGCTGCTGAAGTCCAGGAAGTATTTCTTTAAACTGAATGCCAGAATGTTTATCTGGACAAAATTTTGTATTGCCATCATACTTCGCCTTCAGTTTTTGTTTCGTTTTGTTAAAAAAATATGAAAGCATCGCCTGATGTCTAGTTTTTTTTGTATTCAGGCCCCTTTTATACAAGTGAGCAGATCGAGGTCGCTGCTTTTATTGGTTAAGCCAGCAGTATTTCTTCTGGCTGTTGTGTTAGGAGTGTATGCTTCCACCTCTCCCTTCTCCTGTCTTCATTAATGGTGTTTAATTTGATTCATTTTTGTGGCATTGTGGATTGATGTTATCAATGCACAGTGAATTCTGGCGTACAAGGTATATGTTAGGTTAACTTTTTA
The DNA here is from genome assembly GCF_029784015.1 of Lycium ferocissimum. Taxonomy (NCBI): domain Eukaryota; kingdom Viridiplantae; phylum Streptophyta; class Magnoliopsida; order Solanales; family Solanaceae; genus Lycium; species Lycium ferocissimum. Next base: position 19,306,230 of record NC_081353.1, read on the forward strand.
TGTAACAAGTTGCACCGTAACATGACTTTTAATATCTGGGATTGTTTTCTTTGCTCAAGTATCTTTAGTTGCATTTATTCATGTAGCACCTTTTGAAGAACCACGGAGATTCTTTTACATCTTTGGCAGTGATCTTTCTAGAGCTTTGTTAGCATGTGTGCTAATACAATTAGTTAATGCGGAAATACTAGTCTAATTTAAGTAATCTGTCTGTTTTTATTCTTTCACCTCCAACTGTCACGATAATTGGTGTCATTTTCATATGCTAACTTTGCCTAATTACCTTAGTCAACATAAATTGATGGAATAACATGTCATTTTTGTAACCTAACTTTGCCTAATCACTGACTGATAAGATTTTGTTGCAGGCTTCTGCATCTCATCCTCTTGGCTTTTAATGCTCTGGCAATACCATTACTCTCCGCTATTTCAGGGGGTAGTGAATCATCTTTTTCAAAGAAGCAAAATACTAGTGCTCTTTTACTTGTTGCGAGCCAGGTAAACTAAATCTTATCTTTCTGCTCATCTAGTGCTATTTCAAAGTGCATGAGTCTAGAAATGTTGATGCAGAATGAGAAACCTGATTCCATGTTCTTTTTTTTTTTTCCATTAATCGAAGCGCCCTAATTTCCTTCATTTTGTTACAAGAAAACTCTGCCTGTAATGGTAGCAGTAGTGGAACAGCTTGGTGGTGCTCTTGGTGAATCTGGTTTACTGGTTCTTCCATGCATAGCGGCACATTTGAACCAGGTTATTCTTGATTTCTTCAGCTTTTTGAGTTTGAAGCTCCAGTTTGCTGACACAAAGTATCGTTTGCTTCAGATTATATTGGACTCTTTTTTGGTGAGCGTTTGGTTTCAAAAAAAGCATGATTTGAAGACTGCTTAAAATCATCTGGAGTTCCTAGATGGTTTGTGCTGCACATTGAAATATTTTGCTGCTTTCAGGAAGGAATAGTTCACATTGTCAGTCGATGATTATTCAAGCTGAAAGTAAAGTTTTTCTTTTTTCACCACATTAGCGAACAGTAGGGGTGTACATGGATCGGGTTGGTTCGGAAATTTTAAACACCAAACTAAATCAATTGCATTGGATTTTTAAATTTATACACCAAACCTGGTTTTCCGGGTTTTTTTTGGGATTAGTCTTGATACAAAACATATAACTTTTACTTTAAATATTTCTTTAGTCGTAGTAAGATGCAACTATATTAACACAAAATGTGAGAAGAGTGATTGTATTAAAATATTCAACAAAAGACAATAAAATCGGTTAAAATAAATATTGCTAATTAATAAGTCATAAAGAAAATGACCATAATCTAAAAATACTAAGTCATGCTAAAATAATTACGGCTAATAAGTATTAATTGCATGACAAGAAAAAACTTAAGTTATGTATTTTCACTCTCTAAACCAATTATGCATAATTAAATAATAGACATTCAACATTATTGTCATTTCTAGTGGTAAGTTGAATTTCTTTTGTTAGTATTAGTATTGAGTCATTTTTTTGCGCGGATTGCCCTTATTTTGGGGTGGTCTTTAAATTTTGCCCCTCATATTTGTGGTCTTTAAATTTTGCCCCCCATATTGTTGGTCTTTAATTTTTGCCCTTTGCATTGCAATCGTGAGCTTCGCGCAGAAATCATGAGGTTCTGGGTTCGAACACCTGCTCAAGCATAAATTAAAAAAAAAATATTGTAAGGCAATGTTTGGGTTGCGTGTATGCCAGATTCGGCATACACTTGTTAAGGAATAACCAAAGTTATGCCGGACCGCATACTCATGCCTTTAAATGCGTACTTGGCGTAAGTGTGCGGGTCGGCATAACTTTCGTTATTCCTTAACAAGTGTATGCTGGGTCCGACATTCTTATGGGCAGACTTTTAGTTAAGCCTTAATTAAAAGTCTTTTTCTAGTTATGCCTTATGGGACAGATTTTTAGTTAAGACATAATTAAAAGCATGCTTCATAAGACATATCTTTTCTTTAAGACATAGATTTTGTCTTATAAGGCAAATTTTTAGTTATGCCTTAAGGAAAAGTTTTGCTTTATGGGGCATATTTTTAGTTATGCCTTATGGGGCAGACTTTTAGTTAAGACATAAATAAAAGTATGCCCCTAAGGCGGAACTTTTCCTTAACGCATAAACTTTGCCTTGTAAGGCGGAACTTATAGTTATGCTGGGTCCGGCATAACTTTAGTTATTCCTTACGGAAAAGTGCCGCCTTATGGGGCATATTTTTAGTTATGTCTTATGAGACACACTTTTAGTTAAGGCATAACTAAAAGTTTACCTTGAAAAGTAAAAAAAAAAAAAAAAAAAAAATGTCTCAAGGCAAAGTCTGCTCCCATCTGCAGACTTTTGGTTAAACATAACTAAAATTCTGCCGGTGGGGGCATAGCGAAATTCAAATTCTACCTTGCAAATTTTTTTGAAATTTTTGACTGAGTGGGAGTTCGAACCTGGAACCCATGAGTTTTAACCGAAGGGCAAAATTTAAAGATTACAAATATGAGGGGCAAAATTTAAAGACCACCCCAAAAGAAGGGCAATTCTGTGAATTGCCCGTGTTGAGTTGGTTTTGGTTTGGACTTTATATTAGTTACTAACATTCATAGGATATAAAACTTATTGACATTCAAAATTCTAAGTTCAACCTTAAATAATATGATAATAGATAAAAAAAACTACGAAAAAATTAAAGAAATATTTATAAACTACATTACAAATAAATATTTTTATGTATAAAATATTTTAAAAATTGAATACATGTAATGTCGGGTTGGTTTGATTCGGTTTGACTTTTTTCAGCGAAAATCAAACCAAGCCAATTATGGTCGTTTTTTTTTTTTTTTTTTTTTTTTTTTTTTTTTTTTTTTTTAACACCAAACCAAGTTAAATCAAACCACTAGTCGCATTTTTTTTCTCGGTTTGATTCGGTTTGGTGGGGTTTGTCGGTTTATATAGGTTTTAGATATTTTGAACTATGGTGTTAAGCGAATGATTGTTTTCTCTATCTAAAAAAACTCAGTTAAGTCTAGGTTTCTTGCCCTGTTTCACCATTTGTTTCTAATACTCTTACAAAAATCAGCCTTTTTGGTTTATTTGAAAAAATAAAAATAAAAACAGAAAGAGATCCTAATTAGGGAGACCATGTTTCTACGGCAGATGAAGCATTATTATTAGGGATTTTTACGTTGTGTATCCGCCCATTAAAATACTCGCTGATAATTTTTTTGATATTAATGTGTAATCTATACCATATTAAAAGCACGAAGGGCCTTAGAAATGTTGATTGAACTTTTTGCCCTTCATTAAAAGACTCCGTAATAGATAAAATTGTCATTTACTATTTTGTTAATATTTATTTGTAAATAAAAATTTAATTATTCCCCCAAGTCTTAGGACTTCAAAACCAACCAAATTTTGGTTATTAAATCAAAGTCATTTGCAAGTACAAACCTTATAGGAATCGTTCTTTTTTTCCTTTTAAGAGTCCGTGTTCTCTTTTTTTTTTTTTTAAGAAAATTTCACTGCAACCTAAAAATTTTGTGCCTAATTTTTTGGCTTTCTTTTTAGGACGACTTCTGCTCAAAGACACGATTCATACATTAAATGTACTGGAAAATCAACAAAAAAATAATTATTATATTTTTTCTTTATTTGACCTTTGATTTCTACTAAAATTGTACCAAATTATGGTAAATAACCGAGAGACAAAATTCATTCCTATTCAAATTGAATAGGTTAAGACTTCTACTCAAAGACTACTCTTATGGTGAATATATTGGGTGACATAGCAGTCGAGTAATTTTATCACGCAAACGTTGTGTCGTCTAAAGAGTCAATTCATATTAAATGCCTCTACTTTTCTTTATAAAAATACCTTACCCGATTTACAATTTATATTATTTGAATTTTATATATTTAATTTCAATTGCTGGAATTAATTGGCTTCCTCTATGATTTTCTTGATGTTACTGCTTTTTATATAATTCATGACTATGCTTGGGAAACTTAATTCTCAATTCACTTACTTTTCATCTTATCTTTCTTACGCAGGATAGCAAATCTATCTCATAAATTTGATGAGAATGTTTTAGATGCCAAAGTTCGAGAAATCAAGACACATCATAAAATACAGCACTTCTATATATTGCGAAATTGTCTACTAAAAGGCTTTTGGTTTGATCTACACAGATCGTGGTAATGAGTTGAACTTTTTTCTTCCTTTCTCGAAGTAGTTTACTCTGCCCTTATAAGTCATGCATCATTCGAAACTACAATAATACTGTGATTAACCAAATTTACTATTTAATAAACTAATAACTACTTTCTATATTGTGTTTAACTCTGAATATGACGAACTGAATATGACGAACTAAGAACATAAACTAACTACCTGTGTTTTTCTTGTCAGTATAACTGTTTTTAGTTTTGTATTATTAGATATCAAAGTACAAAATTCCTTAGCAAGTTGTTGTTTTGACTCACGATGTATTTGATTAGCAATTTTTTTTATTATTCTGTATTTTTTCTTCCCGAGTCAATCATTGATATATATATATATATATATATATATGCTTGAAATTTGATTGACCGCTTATGGTCAAAATAAGTTAGATTATCATGAATATTAAAGATGATATGTTGGTTACCCGATCTTAGGAAAAAGAGTTATGCCGATCAGCATTAACCATCAACTCGAGGTGGCAAAGGACGTTGTTCTCATGTATTTTTAAGGTGTATACAAATATCTTATTTACTATTTAATAAATTAATTTTGCACTAGACAAAATAGTTATTTCATTATTTCTATAATATTTAGAACTTTGAAATCGATTAAATTTTGGTTATTCAAATCAATTGAGATCTTACCTTATATAAATTATTTTTTTAGTTCAACCATGTCTGTAACATTTCTCTTTTACCATTAGTTCCTAATACAAACCTGCCTTATTTTTAGCAAAAGAAAAAATACCTTAATAACAAAAGCCCTGCCTTATTTGTCAAAAGAAAAACTGCCATAAAACTATAACCTGTTGAACTTTTGAATTAATAAACTTTTAGTTATTAATAAATCAATTTTTTTTAAATAGGGCTGGTCCGTATATTTTGTGTATTGTTATATTAGTCGTTTAGGTTTGGTATAGTCATGGAGTCCAACTCTAACACTAATACGATGACAGTTTTTTTTTTTTTTTGATTTAGTATTTAGGTGATATTAATGCTTTATTATATTTTGTTGGCTGCAACTCAAGGAAGAAGAGGTCATCACTGAAAGCTCACGTCTCAGAAAATCTAAACGATGCCTGGTAATTCAATTCAGTCTATGTTGAATTTGTACAACAAGAAGTTGTAATTGCAATAATATATCTTTTTATTAGCGATGAAGTTCATAGCTAAATCTAATTTTTTTCTGTAGTGTTGGTTGTCAAATAAGGTACACTCTTTGATCACGCGCAAAGCGCGTACGCTAAACTAGTATACATAAAATATACATATCTTATGAATAACAATGCATGTTTTTTTTCATATATTTGACTAATAAATATAATTATTTTTTACCGACCGGCTAAATGTGTAACTCGCCTTCATATATACGATACAACTAAACATTTGGTCCCCAGAGAAATTACAAGGTCAGCCAGATTGACAATGGTAAGAACGCCGGTGGGCAGGGAGTGTCATCCCAATTCAATGCCAGATCCAAAGAGGAGAAAATTGGTGAAGGGATACCTATCGATTTTCAACAATCTGACGGATGCACTCCTTACTGAAATACTCATAAGACTACCAAATAGCAAAGAAGCAATTCGATGCAAATTGGTTTGCAAACGTTGGTTCTCTCTAATCTCCTCGGATTACTTCGTTACCACCTCCACCTTTTACCATCGAGATAAGGAGGTTAAAACTATTCTCCCCTTTACTCTTGTGTTATTACTTGGTCGGAAAAATAATTATATAAGTGTAGATTATGTTGAGTGTCCTAAACCGAAGCTTGGTATATCAAGCAGCCACGTGGATTTGGGTTTTCTCCTCAAAGATAAATTATTATGCTTAGAAGCATCCTATGGTGACTTAATTTTATGCTCTTCTGCTGGAAGAAGAAATAATTACAGCTTCTGTAATTCTCTTGCTAGGCAATCCTTTATTCTTCCCCCTTCCCTGTATACCGGTGGATGTATCGGTTTGGTGATTAATGATCGATACGAGTATCGGGTGTTACGATATTTTCCTTGTAACGGTAGGAAGATTAAAGGCGAGATTTTTTCGTCCGAGAACGGAAGACCCAATTTGTTGTTACACCTCCCCGCACTTTGGAGGACTTTAGAGATGATACCAAGAATTCACTAATTGCTTGTGGACGGATGTTATATAGTAGCCCTCCAGCTGATGACTTTGTTCTGGCATTTGATCCATTCACCACAAATGATGACCAAATTCTACACATTATTGAATTACCACTTGTGGCTCGTGATATTCCTCCATATCATTTTCAGCTGTCTTGTAAATTGGGAGTGTGTCGAGGTCATCTACGCTTTGCTCAAGTAACTCTGCTACCAAGTTCATCCCGTTGTATACGTGTATGGGAGCTTGAGGAGGATTACACTATGGAGAAATGGGCATTGGTGCACCAGAGAATCCCTACGTTCACACTACCACAACGTTCTGATGACACAAATGTTTTTTATGTACTAGCTTTCCACCCAAACAATGAGGATCTTATATGTTGTCGTGCAGGTGCGTGTCGTGTTGTCGTGTACAATTTACGAACAGATAAAGTCGAAAGCTGTATCCGCCCTAGCATATTCAAGCCCTCCGGTTCGCCAGAAGTACTAGCACCAAGCTGTAGTGCGTTACAAGTATTACAAATTACCCAAAACTGGTGGCCAACATCTCCCTTTTGATCTCAGGACTGCGTCTTAGTCATCTGGATTAGATTTGTTGATCGTTCTTAGTGGTGTCTTTCTGTTGTCCGTTTTTATTTAATTCAGGATACTTTAGGCCTATGATTTAGTGTTCAGTGCAGACATAGAATTGTTTTTTCTGTTCTGCTTGGTAGTTGGCAAAGACCTTTTTTTTCATGTTATTCTGTTCACAATGTTTAACTGCTTGTTTGGAAGGTTGTTACCTATTATATTGTATTGTGTTGTTAGTTTAAAAAAAAAAAAAAAAAAAAAAAGACAGTGGTAAGAACAGTTTTCTTCAAAATGTGAAAACAAATAAATTAATAACAAACCAAAATGACTCAGAAAAGAACAAACAAGATATTACTAACTTTTCTTTTTTGTTTCTCTCTTTTTCCCATTTTTCTTACGAATATATAGGAAAAATGCTTTTAAAAATACTAGCTAGGGTTTCTTGAAAAATTTTCCAGCGGCAACAGCAGCATCAATAACATCAGTGATAACCCTAACAACAGCATTAACTGAACATGTATTCCCTTTGAATGATGGAGCTCCTGATTTTGTGAACTTTGCCACACAGTCCAGGAAGTTCTCGTTGCATTCTAGATTTAGATAATTATCTGTCACATCAAAATTAACAAAATATAAGGGGAAAATAATCAAAAAGATCAAAAGCAGCTAAGAAGAATGAGTTCGGGATTTAGAATCAGTGAGTTCATAATGAATACGTATTATCTTATGGGTCTTTGACATATATATACATCTTAAGGAGAAATATTTACGAAACGTGACGATAGTTTTATATTTACAAAACATAACATTACAAATCCTATACAAAACATGCTTTATATTTAAAAAAAAAAATTATTTTTAAATTATTTTTTATTTTTTAAAAATCATTTTTAAAAAAAATATTTTTTTTTAATTTATTTTTATTTTTTTTAAAAATTAATATTTTTTTTTTGCTCAAAAACTTATGTATGAAAGTTGTATGAAATGTGTATATCTCGCTCAAGACTTAAAAAGTTTGCTCAAAATTTAGTGTATGAAAAATGTATGAAATGTGTATATTTCGCCCAAGGCTTAAAAAATCCGCTCAAAATTGTGTGTATGAAAACAATATGAAATTTGTATCTTGCTCATGTCTTAAAATTTCGCTCACATTTTCATGTATAAAGTTCATGTTAGATTTACGTAAAATTAATACAACTACAACAACATTGTAACAATTTTCATACAATATTCAAGGCTTAAAGTTTTTTCGCTCAAAATTTTGTATATGAAAATTATATTAAAAATTTTGCTCACACATACACATTTCATACAACTTTCATACACAGAAATATGAGGTAATTTTTTAAGCCATTGAGCAAAAAAAAAAAAAATTAATATTTAAAAAAATATATATAAAAATTATTTTTTTTAAAAATAAATTTTTTTTTAAAAAAAAAATATTTTTTTTATAAAAAATATATATATTTTCTGGAAAAAAAATAAAAAAACGAAAAATATATGAAAATCCGTCATGTTTTGTAATATATCGTTATGTTTTGTAAATAAGGAAAACTATCGTTACGTTTCGTAAATATTTCTCTTTAACATGTATATATACGTAGTTTTCCCTTATCTTATTTTATGTATGTATAGTATTTTTGCGATAATTACCTTTTCGTGCCGTTCTAAAAAATAATAACTGCAACTGTATATATTTTGTGTATTAATTTCGGCCAACGGGCCAAAGTGAAAAAGCCCTTTTTGGTATAGAGTTACTGGCCAAAAAAGCACCTGAACTATAATGTTTTTGAGAGTTTCACACCTCAACTATCAGTTATTCTTTTTTTCTACCTATATCACTATCTATGTATTAAAAACACACCTCTAAGCTGATTAGACCAACTATCAGTTGTTCCATTTTTCTACCTGAACGATCAACTAGGTGTGCTTTAATACATAAATAGTGATAGTTTTAGGTAGGAAAATAGAAATAATTTGACCCAAGAGTAATTCAAGTAGAATAGCTTCTGCCAACCAACCATCACTGAAAATTATTTTTAAACACTTTTTGTGGAAATCAAACAAGTTTTAATAATTGAAGTAATGTAGCATCGAAATAATTTCAGTGCATTTTGACCAATCAGAGCTTCTCTATAATTTCTGTCTGATAATTCAAGCTCACCTACTTTGATGTGTCACACATTATAGACTGCAACCACCTCCCATAATTCAATTATATCTTATTTTCTCTAGCTAGGTGTCTTTGCAAGCAATTTCCTCATTAAAACTTCCTTGTTACTAATTCTGACTTGTGAACTCGTGACTCATTTAGTTTGTTCCTTTTTACGAATTGGACAATTAGTGAAGTGGAATACATCTGGACCTAAAAAATAGAGTAGAATTTAACTTCTATATATTGACGGATGCAAGAAAATATTTATTTATATCCCCAAGTCACTTCAAAAACAATTGCATGTAACTTTATCTAATAAAGTATCTTATTAATTAGTAACCTGAAAAGATAAATAACCTGCTATAACAAGTCGAAACGAATTAATAATATATAAAAATCTTTATAATCATTATATCCAACTTAAAATTATTAGAGGGTTACACTTGAAACGGCGTGAATTAGAGACTATATTAACCTTTAATCCCATATTGTCTTATCCATATGGGACCTACATCCTCCTGGATTTAAAATCGAACTCCATGTTAAGGAAAACGTGAACATGCTTGTGCAGATTCCTTTGCGAAGAGAAATGTACCACATTGGTGAGGGATGAGATTTCTGGCCTCTTTATAAGGCTTGGGCAATCTTCCTCCCTTTGAGCTAGCTTTTGGAGTGTGAGTTAGGCCCAATGCCCAATTTGACATGGGATCAGAGCCAGGTCCAGGCCCGATCCAATGTGGGCCCCCGAAAAAAAGGGGGTCAAAATGCCCCCGGATCAATTGACCGATCCCGGACTGATGGGGAGCTGAAAATGGCTCCTGTCCATAAATGTGCATGCTCCACAGCGGACAGAAGACTCCGGATAAAAAGAATGTTCGGATCTGGGCGTGAGAGGGGGTGAAGAGAAATGTACTACATTGGTCCTTATAAAGCTTGGGCAATCTTCCTCCCTTTGAGCTAGCTTTTGGTGTGTGAGTTAGGCCCACCGTGAATTCGAACATACATTCTTTAAGTTTTTTTTTTTTTTTTTTGAAAAGTTTACATATTTAGAAACTAAATAGAAAAATACTATAAGTCGCAATAATTAACAGATTTAAAAGATTTAAAGAGCATACAAATAAATTGTTGACAAATATTTTCTTGTTTGACTCTCGAAAAGCAAAAAACGTGACTCCTAAATTGGGACATAGAGAGTATCAAGGTAATTATAAGTTTTAGTTTTATGATAGCATTAATTAATTAGTAACCTAAAAATGGTGTAAGAGCTTACTATCTCATAATTAAACTAAACTAATAGGGTAAAAAGGATTTACACTCTTGTGAATGTGGACAATTTAAAGTAAACTTACTGTTTTTACGTTGTATACAATGATCATGCTTCATACAGCAAGCATCAAGTCCATCACATGGTTGTTCCCCTGGGCATCCACTGTACAGAATTCCACAGTATTTCCCATATCTTAAGAATGGAGGAACTGCCATTATTCAAAGAATCTCAAGAAATTCAATTTTTTTTTTGGTCTTAAAAATATAGAATTTATACAATTAATTTATGGCCAAAAGTAGAAGTTTTAAATATGGAAATGAATGTACCTGCACAGAACTTTGATTCACATGTTCTACTGCATTCTTTTTCCTAAAAAATTGAGTTAAAAAGAAAAAGAAAAAAAAATAAAGAAAGTTAGGTAAAGGTTTGTGAATAATTAACATGAAATGGGTAGTGGGATAATCGATGACATTCCTTCCCAGCCATCAATTAGAATTCTTGAGTTCAAACTGGAAAAATATATATAAAGCACGCCACTCTAATGAACTGTATGCAGATGCGAAGCTAAAATTTTGAAGTTATGAGTTCTGAATTCTAGAAAATACAACTTATTTCTTTTTTCATAAATTATTTATACATATATATTAAGTAACTTTTTAAACACAAATATACATGGTTTGAGCCAAATAGATGAAGCTCTAGCTCCACCCAAGACAAAGCCACATTGAAACAAGAAGGTTCAATCATATAATACCCCTTGCGCAAAAAATTTACTTATTATATATGTAATATTACAAGCCAAAAATAATAAAATGCATGATAAAAACAAGGGTTGAATCTCCTTGACATGAGACATAAGGTTGATATAGTCTATTTTTATAAAAATTGAATCCCCTTAATGAATCTCTGGCTCTACGGGTACTGAATTTATGTGTTGCGAATCTGAATTAGTTGAGTCGCTAAATTCTGAATATACCAATTACCACATGATTACAAAAAATATTGATGAGGGAGATAGAAATTAAGAAGGATTTACCAAGGAGATGCCAGCATTAGTTTGAATGCCAATGTTAAGGGCGTGAATTGAAATTGGAGAAATAACACTGCTGAAGGCTATGATGCAAAATGCAAGAAACTTTAGAGAGAACTTCAATGACTGCAGAGAAGAAGCCATTGAATTAAGAAGAAAGAGAACGAAAGAAAGCACTGAATTATGAGAAAAGCTATTGTTTTTACTTAAAAGGCTCTGATTTATAGAGAGAAATGGTTGGTGATAAACTAAAATATATACTATGTGTATCGAAACTGAAGCCTTTCTGGGGTAAGAAGAGATGAGGTGGTGTTCATAGATCAAATGGACGAAAGGGGGTAGGGGGTGGAATTTGTCGTGTAACATCTCGTGATATGTTTTTGGTGGTGTTCTCACTCTGTCACCAACAAGTCTTTATCTCTATTTGGACATGCTTTAAATACTATACATGAACTTTTTTTTAACAATAAGCAGACTCTGGTAAGGATGAGCATGCTACGGTATTTGAAATTTCAGTTCGGTAATTTCAATTTTCGGTATTTAAAAATACTATACCATTACCATACCAAATTAATTCGGTATGGTTCGGTATTTTTAAGTTCGGTTTCGATATTTTGCGGTATGATAATTCGGTAACCATAGTTTGTTCAACTACGACTTACATATATACATATAATAAAGAATTAAGACTTCGGCTATTCAAGAAACGTTTCAATTGTATTATACTAACACCTTACACGTGTAAAAATATTCAAAAGAAAGTACAAGCAATGCCCTTCATTAATCAATTACACAAAAAGGGCATTTCAACCAATTATATCATACTAACATCTTACACATGTGAAAATATTTAAAAGAAACTACAAGCAATTCCAACGTCTAAACAATTAGTTTGTACTAATACTAATTATATATTTGTTAGTATTATATATATATGAATTGTATATGTAACTATATGGAATACTTTGGTATGGTATTCGGTATTTCGGTATTTTCTTTATCAATACCGAATACCGTACCAAATACCAAACTTTTCAAAAATGCCTACCAAATACCGTACCAAATACCATAATACCGAAACCGCAGTATCAAAAATTTCGATTTCGGTATGGTAATCGGTATATACCATACCATGCCCACCCCTAGACTGTGGATCTCAATTATTTGATGGAATATGTATTAGTCCGCTGGAATAAGGCCCGTAGTGTTTATAGCTAATTCGAAAAGTAGTTAAGGTGTGCGGTACCTAACTAGGTCGTAGGGATGTTTAGTAGGAGTCCGCAACTTAAATGACCCAAAAAGTGGGATTTGAGTTCAAAATAACCCACCAAAAAAAAAGTTATAAAAGTGTCTTTTGCGCACAAAATTAGTGCGCAATAGCAGTTAACTGTGACAGCTATAGCTAGGTCCTATTGCGCATTAATTTTGTGCGCAATAGTGTTTAGTTTTATTTTCCCCACATGTTGTATAATTTCAACGTTTTGAAATTCATGTTTTTTCCATACTTTGACCAAAGACTAGTCATGTCTCAAAACTACGGAATATCAATATTTTAATAGAACCTGATATCTTTTTCTGCGAACAAAAATGTAGGCTCAATACATCAGGTATACCTAAACGTTTGGATCGTCGTTTTAGGGGTTGTAAAGTGCCTTGAAGTAAGTTTTGTTTGGAAACTTGTTATCGTTAGGTTTAAGTGTTTTATTTTATAAGGTTTTGATTTAAGCGTTTTATTATTTAGTCAAGGCATTACTTTATTTCGAATATGTCGAGATTTTTTTCATAATTAATTTAGGACGTCGCACGAGTTATTAATAAACGATAATAAAGACTAAGATAACTAATTATCATTAAGAAAATAATACCAAACAAATATTAAGATAAAATGTACAATTTATTTACATATACACAATATCTAATGGGTCGCACATGTGGAAGTCTTTAGAGTAACCTTAGATTCCACATATGGGAGCCTTTAGACTAACCCTAGGTCTAAGGCGATCCCCACCACCCTCACCATCATCTCCATCCCCCTTCTTCCTTTAATAATAAAATGCTCTATGTCATGATCATCCTTCCTTCCCTTCCTTGCGCCCTTGACCATAATATGCTTCTTCTGGGGTCTACGTGCACTATGTACGGTCAGAATCTCATCAGCATCAGGAGACGGGTCCACAAGCACAGAAGGATGAACCTGAAATAACATAAAAACAATTAGTATTAATTTTAATTTAGATTTAATTAATACATTATCTTTTGGTAAAAAATCAAACATGTGTGTCGACGGGCTCCTGAGTGGGCTCCTGAGCTGGCTCCTTAGCGGTCTCCCAAGCGAGCTCCTGAGCTGGCTCCTCAGCGGTCTCCCAAGCGGCTCTTGAGCCGGCCTCGGAGCCGGAGTTGTAGATGGTGCCGAAGCTGGAGCTGGAGCTGGATCCTAAAAAATGGAAAATTATATAATATTTAGTATAAGTTATTTAAGGGAAAAGGGTCAAAAATACCCCTCTACTTTGGAAAAAAGGCTAAAAATATCCTCCGAACTCATTTTGGGTCAAAAATACCCCTCCCATCCTTAAAGTTTTCAAATATACCCACATCTTGACGGAAATTATCCCCAAAAATAACCGAAATCATTTTTTAAACCCGCTCCATCATTTTAAACCCGACCTAACTAAATAATAACCCATAAGATCCCTTATTCCCCCAATTCCCTCAAACTTCACACCTACATATGGGGGAATAAGGGGATCTTATAGGTTATTATTTAGTTTAGGTCTGGTTTAAATGATGGAGCGGATTTAGAAAATGATTTCAAGTTATTTTGGGGGGATAATTTCCATCAAGACAGGGGTATATTTGAAAACTTTAAGGATGGGAGGGGTATTTTTGACCCAAAATAAGTTCGGAGGATATTTTTAGCCCTTTTTCCAAAGTAGAGGGGTATTTTTGACCCTTTTCCCGTTATTTAATTTGTTAAAATAATTATTTTAAACACTTACATCTTGGCTTTCAAACATGTCGAAGTCCGTGGATGTGATGTGTACTATGACTCCTTGCCACCACAGCAGATCACGGGCGGCCGCTCACCCTGTGGATAACGAACTGGCGGCTGGGCAGATATTGATGCCTCTACTGATCTCCAGTCTATGTGATATGAATATAGCTCAGCCAGCGTATATAGAGGTGACGATGGTCGGCAAGAAGTCGACGGGCGCTCTGAAGTCTACGGGAGCTCTGAAGTCGATGGAGCTCCATATTAAAAACTTTAAAATAAAAAAAAATGAATTAGTAAACAATAGAATACAATTAATAGTAAAAAAAAAAAAAATAAGATAACAATGTAAAATAAAAATAAAAATACCATGTCCGTCGTCATACGATCTAGTTGATCTCTGAACGGAAGAAGTCGGTGGTGCGTATCCACATCTCGGATTATGCCTTCTGTCCATCTCAGCGCGTAGGGCATGCCCTCAGTAATGAAGTTAGGTTGAGGCTGCGCAGCTACGGGCTCATCCTAGACCACACCCATATCTGAAAGGGTCATTAAAAAAATATTTTATTAGTCGTTTTTAAAAAAAAAAAAACTATATTTAGAATAAAATTACACACACTTAAATATATTATCTGGAGGAGTGCGTGAAATCTAGAGACATCCCTATGGTCGCCTATAGACGCTCGACATAATGCTCGATACAGGTAAGTTAGAACAGCAGCGCCCCAGCTATAACATCGCAACTGACCCAGATCATCCAGAAATAGCAAATACCTTAAACTCACATGAGAACATGATATGTTCGGGAATAGGATGGCCCCGAATATGATGAGTAAGTACAGACGGGCACGACAATCGACATCCACCTGAGGTGTGCCATCTATAATAGGATGCTCGATGTCTAAGAGGTGCAAGTGAGTACAAAGGGCAACCATCGACATCTGAGTCTGTCCCCACATCTCACCCTCCCCAGGCACTTAATCAGTGAGCCAAGCCAGCTCCTACCGATACGACAGCAGCGACTGAGGCTCCTCAATGTATAATGGGCATCCATCTACTTATAGTCCATAAATGACCTCCACATCCTGAAGAGTGATAGTGGCCTCACCAGTGCGGAGATGAAATGTGTGGGTCTTCGGTCGCCATCGCTCAACCATGGCCGTCACAAGAGCCCTATCATTCTGTACCCGACCAACGGCGACCCAATGGTAGATACCGCCCCGATAAAGTATATCTAAGACACGAGGATGTGGGGCCGAGCCCCCTAAAAGATCCCACGCATGTTCCACCCTACGGGGACGGAACAACGTACTAGAATCTATCAACTCATCTCATAATAGCTGGGACCTATGAGTAGCTTGCAGATAAAGTACTGATGGGTCGAAGGGCCCCAGATCAAGGTTGGGATCCATGGAGATGTTGTATCTGTATTAATAATTTTTAATTAATCATTAACATGTAACATTAATTATGTAATCCTTTATTAAAAAAATATACTAACTAACTAATCCTTTAACGGGAAATTATATTAACTATCTAAATTTGCGAATTAATAATTGTTAATTAATTATTATACTAACTACAATTAACTAACTAATATTATATTAATGATATTTTTAATCCTAAACCAAGGATGTTCAATCCTAAGCTAAGGATTAACTATTTCTAATTAATAATTGTTAATTAATTATTATACTAACTATAATTAACTAATTAATATTATATTAATGATATTTTTAATCCTAAACTAAGGAGTTTCAATCCTAAACTAAGGATTAACTATTTCTAATTAATAATTATTAATTAATTATTATATTAACTACAATTAACTAACTAATATTATATTAATGATATTTTAATCCTAAACTGATGATGTTTAATCCTAAACTACGGATGTTCCATCCTAAACTAAGGATTAGCTATTTCTAATTAATAAGCACATTAACAAATAAAATTAGATAACTAATTAGCAAATAAAATTAGATTAACACATATAATTAGATAACTAATTAGCACAATAATAATTAACATGGATTAAACAATTTTACAAATAAATAAATTAACAAATAAAGATATTATTAGGAGATTAGTATATTGTCCTATAATCAAATAATTAACAAATAAAAAAAATCAAAAAAGGGGCTGGACAGCCCTATTGCGCGCACATAAATAGTGCGTAATTTTTTTTTCGAAACCCGCGACTATTAAACATTAATCATGCTTAGGATAATAATATATTTAGCAATGTAATTGCAAAATTCATAGTAAAATACCTAGATTAATGGTTGTTTTTGAGTTTTTGAAATCGAGTTCTATTCCGAAATTCAAACTTCGAAACTTGATCCTTGACTTGAATATACTGAGAATATTGACTTTCGGGTTAAAAAATAACACGAAAATGACACTTTTAGAACGTGGCACCTCGAAAAATGATTGTTAATAGCGAAAATGGAGGGGACCGATCGGGTGGGGAAGACGGTGAGCCTTTTTATTAAACCCCTATTGCGCATAAATTTTGTGCGCAATAGCACTTAATGTTGACTGTTAGCGCTAATTGCTATTGCACAAAAAACTTGTGCGCAAAAGGCACTTTTGTAATTTTTTTTTGTGGGTTATTTTGGACTTAGATCCCACTTTTGGGATCATTTAAGTTGCAGACTCTATTTAGTAGAGGGGCGTAAAGAATGGATATTAGGCCTAATTCAACCTCAAAAGCTAGCTCATGAGGTGAGGACTGCCGAAGTCCATATAAAGAGACCACTCATCCCTTTTTCATTAGATGTGAGACTCTTCAACAAGGGAGAAGTAGTTTGGAATAAAGTTCAAATTTATTTAAGGGATGAAAAAGACCTTAGTCGCACATATCCTAACTTCAAACGATCATATTTCCCAACTTATAATAAATTGAGCTAGGAGCTAAAAGTCAAATAAAAGTTTATTGAGCTTAAGATCCAGCACTTCAAATTGTTCGTTTTTTTTCTTTTCAAATTGTTCGTTATTCTGATATTCCTACAAAAAAAATTATGATTTTTTCACTGAATGGTAGAAGAGCACCAATCTGGCGCCGATTAAAAAAAAAGTACCCGTTGTGGCGCGTTGCAACAGGCTAAACTTGGGACAAATGCGTAAAATTCAAGTCTTGGATAATTCCTCTTGTCACAGGACGTTGTGTGACGCACGTAGTAGACTAAGTTTTGTCTTGTGTGACCCTGAAACGCTTAAAATAAAAGGGCAATTCAGGGAGAGAAAAATCATTTGTTTCTGTAGTATTTTAGAGAGTGTTTGAGAGAAAAGGGTGATATAATGCTTCACCAATCCACCCAAGGTAAGATTTCTACCATGAATTCAAGTTAAAAATGCTAAAGTAACATCACTTAAGGCCTATCTAATCCAAAGTCTTAGGTTTTCATCAAGGATTGAAAGGGTTTGTTACATCTCAAACGAAAAAAAAAAGAAAAGAAAAATCCTAAGAAACCAAGAGCAAGATTGGCCCCTCAACAGATTCTCCGATGGACTGGTCGGTGGTGTTGTCAGCGGAGTCAATAACAAGAACGTAACAGAGAGAGAGAAAGAATCAATTTCAATATCAACTCACAATTCGTCAATTAAAAGCCCTAGTTCCGCCTATTTATACAAAGAATATAGCTAGTTACAAAGTAGCCTCTTACTCATGTGCAAGTCACATGCTACTTAATTTTTACTCGTAACAGAGTTCTTCGAGACCCAAAACCTACGATTTTTCAGAACAACATTCACGGTAATTTTTTTGCTCTCTAGTATTTTTATAATCTTTGTAAGTGTATAACGATATTTGGATCATTAATTTATGGAGTTCATGAGTAGAAACGTTGTGAAATCATTTATGGCCAAGTAAAACTTAAATTTGGGTAAATAGATTGAGATTGTATTCGGGTTAACATTTTAAATTATTTATTACAGATTTTCAAAGAGATTGAATGCACGAGTTGGTTGATAGAAGTTCTTCATATATAGTGGATTGAGGTAAATTGAGGTTTCTTTCTTCCCTAAGGCAAGGGCTAGATCGGAATGCACATATTAAGTGTTTGATATAATGCCTAATTAGTGTATAATCCAAGCCTATATGTTGGAACATTCTAGACAACATATGATTTTGTGCTTAAATTGTTGGTTGATGAGTTATGATACTTTATGTTTTGATGATTTGACAAACTTTAAGGAACCAGATATGATCATGCTCACTTTTTAAATTTGGTTAACCTCTTGACACCTCATATACTGCTATGTTAAAATGCTCTTGGAAGAATCAGATGCAATCAGTCACACTACACAAGCTGCAGGATATGTTCATAAATAAAGGACCAGATATGTTTTTAGAGGGACCAGACGAGATTAGGTTCCTAGCAGGATATGTTCATATATGAAGGACCAGATATGTTTCAAAGGGACCAGATGAGATCAGGTTCCCAACAGGATATGTTCATATATGAAGGATCAGATACGTCTTCAGAGGGACCAGATGAGATCATGTCCCCAGCTATTGCTTGGTCAACTATAAATGCAGTAAAGCTACGATATTCAAGGTGTACAGAAGAAGACAACATCGAGTTGTTGCGGCCGTCGAAGAACGGATGAGGGACCGTGTCCCCTGAGCATTGAACGTCAATCGGCTGCTTGTAAGGGCTCGGCGACATTGTATAGAGAGCGGAAGTAATACGACGCGAGTTGCTTTATAGGCTGTCATCTTCACTCTCCCTCTACATATAAAGACATCATCTTCCAAGAGAAGACTTATTCTTGCACAATCCAAAAATTGCTCTATCCTAAGTGCAAGTCTCTACCTTTCAAGGTGTTCCTCAAGAACAGAGCCTCAGCAACCCAAAGGACCAGATCCAGAACTGAAGATGCCTTAGGTCTTTAGGTTGTTGAGTCTTTGTTCTTTTGTGCTTAAACTGTAAACCTACCCTTCCATAAAAAGGAAGTTGATTGTAGATGTTTTGAAGTCTCAAAGGTTGCTCTTCGGAAGTGTATTTCCTCAAGCCTTTGAGTGGTACTCTAGGCTAGAGTTACCTTAGTTGTATTAGTGTATGGGTGGCTAGTGTTAGTCACTAGGGTGAATTCTCAAAGGGTGCCTTTGAGTGGTACACTAGGCTAGATTTAGTCCAGGCGTATTTGTGTGCTTGGCTAGGGGTAGTCAAGTGTGAGGGTTGCATAAGCATTATTGAAAGTGTGAGGGGGAGTTAGCTTCTAGCTTGCAATAGAGTTGTAACTTGAGTTTGCTCGGTTAGTGGAGTTGAAATCCTACTGGGGTAGGTCGTGATTTTTAATCCCTTGAGCAAGGAGTTTTTCACGTAAAAATCTTGTGTTGATTCTCGTACTGCACTGCATAAGGGAATTGGTACACAACCAGATCCCTCCATACTGTGTTTGGTGAACGCACAGCCTGCATCATTAGCCTTATAGGTCAAAATGCATAACATAAGAAGATTCAGTTATGTGCATATGTTTGCTTATCACTCAGAAAGACAGAAAATGGCTAACTTCTATGATGGGATTTAACTTGTTATGAGTACAATTGTGTTTATTGTTCAAATTCAGTTCAGACTAAGATAATGTGATTACATTTACAAGGGTTGACACCCAGTATATGTGACCCCAATTGTTCGTATTCAAGTCCATTATTATTGAACTTTACAGAACAGATAATATCAGATAAAATCAGTTGTAGAAAATAACTCAATTTTAGTTTTATTTATCTCAATTTCCACTTTTAACTTCAATTATTAGTTTCAGACTCAATTTTTGTATGAATTGTTTGCTTTACTTCTCACAATTCATTATATTTATATATAGTCCAGACTAGCCTTATTCTCCGCTTAGAGTGTCAACGAGACTTATTGGGTATCCTTTATATATACGTAGCACATCTGGCTCTGCCACGTTGGGTGAAAAGTATTGAGTCTACATGTGAAGAAGCACGTGGTTAGGGGCCGATATTTCTAGGATTCAGTGGCAGGTTCCGTTAGTTTCATCCTAATGGTAGCAGTTTTTGGAGACTTTTTTTTTGTAACTTCAAATAGTATTTTTGTTTATGAGAAATACCCCGTAAATTTGTGTACTCAGACGTCAATTGAAGGCTCGTGATTGTCAGTGGGTTAGCTTTCAGATATTTTTACGTTATGTCCGTAATTTAATTTCTCGAACTATATTAATTGCAGACTTGAATAGCATATATTGTTGAATATAATGGTCATCATAGTTAAATAAGGGTTCACTCGACGGGTAGAACATGTTGAGTGCGAATCACGCCGCACCCCAGTTAGGGGGCATGACAGCCCACATATATATAAGGTACTGTTTCCACCATAGTTTATTTAGATAACTAGAAATTACGTATTTTTTTTTATATTTGTTGGAATTTAATATTGATTTCTCATATTAATATTTACTCTTTTCATTGACCTAAATTCCACGCTTGGATGCATAATTATTACTTTTATAAACATTGTGTCTTCTTTTTCTAAAGAATATGAGAGTCCTAAATAAATTTCAGCCCGTTGGGGTAGTATATGATCATCGACATCGATCATTCTTCATTGTGAAGCATATATGTGGAGTCCCCTTTCTCCTTTGATCTAGCTCATGTTCAATTTTGAAGCTATTAAAATTAAGTTGGCCCATTTTAAGTACAACGTAACCTTCCTTCCTACAAAAAGGTTACAAAATCATGTTACAAAAAGGTTACAAAATCATGTTCAACAATGTGCTTAAAAATTACCACATTAATTCTGTGACTTGGGAAGTACAAATATATCCCGAAATCGAGAAATTTCAGATTCTTTGATTTTTCTATTCAATTATGATATTGCTTGTAATAAGCTCCCAAATAAGTGGATTTTCTTTGGGGTGGGGGTTAGTTATTAATCCTGTTATAATTTGGACAACCATACCGGCTTATTGCCTTCGACTTATCATTTGGTTAAATAATCTTAAACATGCGAGTAAAGATTTCATTTAATTGGCACTAACCAAAGATTTAAGAGTTAATGGTTAAAAATACACCTAAATTATCACTTTTTCGAGAGTTCCATATCTTAATTATCCATTGTTTTATTTACCTATCTATGCTATCACTCCTTTCGTATTAAAACACACCCTCGATGCTAGTTTGGATAGGTAAAAGAAACAATGGATAGTTGGCCAACTTTGCATCGAGGTGTATTTTAATATAAAGTTTTTAATAATACAGAAAGGTAAAGTTTAATAATTGGATAGTTAAAATACAAAACTCCCGAAAAAGTGATAGTTTAGGTGTGCTTTTTAACCATTAACTCAAGATTTAAGGGTGAGTTTAGAAGGAAGAGTAATAAATGTTTTTTTAGTTTTAAGTGTCAAATATTTCGAAACAAATTAACTTAGTTGGATAAAACAACTGATGCTTGGGACAGACAGTCGTTTTAAAATATAGGAACTTTTAACTGCTAAATAGTCCGTCCTTTTTCTAGAACTTCGAAGTGATCTTCATGCTCCACAGTCCACACAATCAGCTATTTACAGAAATTGACAGAGACATTATCCCTAATTTGACGGATATTCGTATGCCAAATGGCCGCTAATTAAATGTTTTTGCTACGAATTCATGTGCCACTATGGCAGAAATCAAATGTTCAAATATTCAAATATTCAAATAGAGCTAATCCTACTTTACCCCTTAACATTTAAGGGTTAGGAAATAATACTCTTTCCACATATTAAATGGGAACAACAATCCCCTTATACAATATTTTCCGATGAGATTTTTTTTTTGAATAAAAATCTTTTTTCTTTACTTTTTAGAATTAAAATACAAAAATATATAACTCTTATTATTATTCAATTCACCTATTCCATTGAAAATAATGTACTTCATTTAGGATATAATTTTATAAAACACAAAGAACAAACATAAGTAAATTAATATTATACATAACAACATTTCCTTCATCTCACTACCAAAAACAAAAATTCTTTCATCTAAATATATTTCGTAAGAATTTTTAAAAATTTCACATAACAATGACTAAATTTGCATAGTTTCTTGAATTTTGTAGATAATATTTTTTTTCTCGCAATGATCTCAAAATAAAAATAAAAACTCTTAAACTTTCGTAGAAAGTAAGAAAGACGAAATCAAAGTATTCTTTTGGATGAAAATATTATACTTCTCCTTTTAATAAAATGTTATGTTAAGTCCAAGGAACATAAGAGATAGTCACGGATCTAGAATTTTAAATAAGGGGGTTCGATATATTTAAAGGAGTGAGCAATAAAACTTTTGCGACAAATGGTTCATAAAGATAAATTAAAATATTGTTAAAAATTAAAATAATTATGTTAAACCGAAATTAACACAGTGGCCAGTGCTATGTATGATTAAAATATTTTATAATCCCACCAACCATTGTATTAATTTTGATCAAACATATTAATATTTTAATTATTAACAATAGTTTAATTTACCTGTATGAACCATTTATCAAAAAAAAAAAAAAATTACTGCTCACTCCTTTAAAAATATGAAACCCCTTAATTTAGAATTCTAGAACTTATAAGGCATTTTATTAAAAGGGGAAGTATAATATTTCATCCAAAAGAATACTTTGCTTTTGTCTTTCTTACTTTCTGCAAAAATCTAAGAGTTTTTTAAAAATTATTTTGAGATCATTAAGAGAAAAAAATATTATATACAAAATTCAAGAAACTATGCAAAATTAGTCATTCTATGTGATTTAAAAAAAAAAACTCTTATGAAATATATTTAGATGAAGGAATTTTTTTTTTTAGTGGTAGTAAGATGAAGGAAATGTTGTTATGTAAAGTATTAATTAATTTATGTTTGTTCTTTGTGTTATAAAATTATATCCAAAAAGAAGTACATTATTTTCAATGGAATAGGTGAATTAAATAATGATAAGAGTTATATATTTTTGTATTTTAATTCTAAAAAGTAAAAGAAAAAGATTTTTATTCAAAAAAAAAAAAATCTCAGCTGAAAATATTGCATAAGGAGGTTATCGTTCCCATTTAATATGTGAAGGAAATATCGTTTTCTAACCCTTAAATGTTAGGAGGGTAAAGTGGGATTGACTCATTCAAATATGCACATGTATGTTCTTCTGCTACGAATAGTATTTATTACGCTGATTCTGAAGATAACATCGATTGAAGAAAGAGACAAATTATAACATTGTACATTTTTCAAGTCGAATTTATTAAATCAATAAGGGATTTGATAGGGTGAAATTCTTTTTCAAATTATTGCAACTTCTAGAGATTACGTAGAGGGGCTAGAACAGCGATTGTTTGGCGGGGTGGGGTGGGGGGGGGGGTGGAGGTTTAAAAACTGTACTAATAAACAATATTCAACTTCATTAAGGACTGAAATAATAATTCAACTTTATAAGATGGAGGGTTGTAGTCATGATATATACATGATACCTTTCTTTACTGTAATAATAGTTAGAAGTGATAAACTTGTGATAATGCTGATTGAGAAAAAATAACGTGTAAATAGCAAGATTAGTCACTTATAAATTGCGTATAAGTGATGAAGTTGTGATTGTCGTTTATCAGTATCTATAAATCAAGTAACACAATCATATTAAGCAAACTCTCCAAATTATTGTACTATGCTTGAACATTTATCAAGGTGGAATGATTACTAAATCCGTTTTTTCTATATTTACTAGATGTTGATACCTGTGCTTCGCACGGACCCAATAGGCCTAATATGAGCTAACGACAAATATAATATTAGTATGACAATATTTTCATTCGAAAAAGTACGTACAGAAAATTATTTGATTTCATTTCATCTCAAAGTTTTTGTTCCATTGAAATCTTTACATTCTACTGGTCCTAACCAAAACTTTAGTAGTATAATTTAATAAAGTAACATAGCTTATTATTTTTTAATTATGAGAACATTCATTTCTTAAGTTGTAAAGCACTAAAAATCTAACATTCTATCCGCTTTTTACTATCACTTAATGCTATAAATTTATTAGGTTTGCAAAGATATATATTTGCTTCTTAGATTGAATTGTATTTTATAAAACAACCGTAAGTCATTATACATTATTCTCCTGAAGATCAATCATTTCTTATTTACCATTCACAAATAAAATTAGAAAGTTCAGCGCATAATTCAAATGCGTAATTTATCTCGACAGATAGCAGAAAAGTTGTTAGCATGATACAATATTTGCTTCTGTTCTTCTTTCATAATTATAATGATATATTGTTAATAAGTACTTTTATCATTTATATCAATTTAGTGAAAATATTATCGTATAGTCTCACATCATAAATGTATTTTCTTTAAAATTTAATTTAAATTCTACTAAAGTTTATGTTATATAGTTACACATCAAATTAATTTTTTGACCCATATATTTTTCTTTTATTTCAAAATTTGTTCTTATTAATGTTAACTGGTTATATAATTTCTCAAATTGAAATTATTTTATTAATTATTTTGTCAGGTTTTTAAATAAAAATTTGCTTGAATATTTTTTTTGCTTGAATATTTTACTTATATTACTAATAAGTTGTATGTTCAAAACACGATTAATATAATACTATAGTTTAAGCTCCGTATCCAAAATTTTATTATATTAATGTTTGCTATGAATATAAAGTTTGCAAAAATTTATTAATACTTTTTTAAAGAGAAGACTTGTTTAAAATGAAACTATTTTCCCCTCTTTGAGACAAATCAATAACAATATTTAAGCATCAGTTGATAAGTTGAATTTTAATTCGATTATTTAAAGGTGTAAAATATTCTATTGTTAATATATGTAGATTGGACCTAAACAATACTTATTATTTTTTTATCAAATTTTGATTTGGATAATTCTAAAATTAAATCAAATTTACATTAGTTCAAATTATTAAATTAATTTTACATGTTTAAAACGAAACAAAGTAGAAATTAGATTTTCTATTTAAACGAAGAACTACTATTTTTTATTTTATTTTTGGTGAATATTCTTGATTTAGCTCATTTTCCTTGTCGTGTTGTCTTTTGTACTTTTTTTTAAATTAAATCTATATCAATTAGAATTATAATTTGACTAATTTACCTTATTTATTATTTGATCTCCATTTAATACTATTTTTTCTTTTGCGACGTTAATCTCTTTTCACATTTATTAAAGTAAGAATAAAAATGAAAAATTAATTAAATTCTATCTTATTTTAAGATATAAATATTTTAAGTATATTTATTTTAGTAAACATAAAAAATAAATGACATGGCGAAATAACAAATACAAAATTTATTAATACTTTTTTAAAGAGAAGCTTGCTTTTTTAAATATTTTCGAGAGATTAGATCTCGTGAATTTTAATGTAAGAAAACTAATATATGT
Source organism: Lycium ferocissimum (assembly GCF_029784015.1). NCBI lineage: Eukaryota > Viridiplantae > Streptophyta > Magnoliopsida > Solanales > Solanaceae > Lycium > Lycium ferocissimum. Next base: position 19,331,994 of record NC_081353.1, read on the forward strand.
TGTTATACTTATTATTTTTTTATCAAATTTTGATTTGGACAATGATTTCATTTGCTCCCACATGTTTTAATGCATTGATACTCATACAAGAATTAATCCACCATTATTGTACTTTTTTAATTAAATATTTGACTAATTATTTATTATTTGATCTCCATTTAAATATTTGCGACGTTAATCTCTTTTGATTTTTTAATAAAAATGAAAAATTAATTAATATATATATATATATATTTTAAGTTTTTATGTAAACATTAGATGGACCACGATACCACCTTCAAACTCATGCTTCTAATATGGTTATAATATAAAGGCTTAATACATGTACAGCCCCTCAAACTTATCAAAAATTTTCTTTTAAACCCCTCAACTGAGGCTATGACCTATTGAACACTTGATCTATGCATAAATTGTGTCAATTAGACACATATCACTCAATCTTCAGTAAAGTTCAAATTCGCGTAGTATACGCGCAAGCTAGGTGGCAATAAACGAGTTCAGCAAACACACGTGTCAATAAAAATATAGGAAAAGACGGACCAAAAAACACAAATACACGTTTTTCCGTTCTTCTTCTTCCACCTTTTTTGTTCTTCTTTGACACTGATTATTTCTCTTCTCACAATTTCTTTCTCCTTCTTGACAAACGTTAAAAGAAAGAATCAACACTGTTGGATTTGGTTGAGATATCATAAGTTTTTCTGGCAAATCAAATCTGATTTTGAAGGAGTCTTCTTCTTCAGTTTTTGTCTCTGACACTAATATTGTCACTGAATGTTTAGAAGTGGCTATCTCTCTAATGCAAGTGTTCTAGACATGAACTAGACACAGCTCCTCAAATCCGCCATATAAACTGCAATCAACATTCCAGGAAAAAGGCTCAAAATTCATTAAATTTCATAACATTTACCTTCTCTGGACAAGAATCGAACTTGGACCTAAACCAAGCTTTTTATCTTTTAAAACAGAAAATGTTTTATAGATTTAAAACGGGAATCAGATTCGAGTTGGATTATTCAGAAATCAAAATTTGGTTTTTTTTTTTTCTGTTTTTTTCTATCAACACTATTATACCAGCAACAATGGTGTTTGAAATTGAAGGTGAAGGATTGGTTTGTCAAAGAAAAAAGGGTTTTGGCGAGAGGAGGAAGTGGACGGTGGCAGATGGTGGCGGAAAGTAGCGGAGGTGGTGGCAGGAGAGAGTGGGGAAGAAGGAGAAATTGGAAAGGAATAAAGAATGCAAATGCTTTTTTCAAGGTTTTCACGCGTGTAGAAAGGGTGGGAAGTACACACTCCACCACATCAGCATATCATGTCTATAGAAACAGATTAATTCGAGTTCAAGTGTTTAATAAGAATAATATTAAGTTTAAGTGTCTAAATGAAAAATATTGTCTAAGGGGCTGGACATGTATTAAGCCTAATATAAAACTATTACACATTCCAAAGTATTCTATTTAAAATTGGCCCACATTTGTCTATTTTCGTCCTTTGCCCACATTATTTATCTTTTTATTTTGTTGCAATTTTTGGTCATTTCATCAATTCAAACCTCTTCTAATTCATAGCATAAACATATTGACATATCCTTAAACACTTTATAAAGATCGTGTAGGTTCTTATACCTCGCGAACATATTAATTATATCATGTGCATGACTAGGGTGAGTCATTGTCCAGTAAAGTTAAGGTAGCTAAATGTTGATTAGGGATGATTGTTTGGTAATAATATAAGTAGAGTAAGGTAAAATTGAAAATATCCTGTACAGTAACTCTTTTTTTTTTATTAATCCTGTACAGTAACTCTTTTACCTTTTTCACTGGATTTTTAGTTGGTAGGGTTCTTGTTAGACTCTCTTCAAGTTAAGTAAGTCTTTTGTATATTTATTTTTTTTGCTACTTTTTTGCTTTTCATAGTTTCAACAGGCTGCCTGCATGAACATTATGAAGCTTGGTTGGGAGTTTATGAAAATTTAAAATCGTTCTAGAATAAGAGATATTGACTTCGACTTGCCACCAAAAAAAAAAAAAAAAAAAAAAACAACAACAACAACAACATTTATGATGTAGATTCTATAAGTAATAAAAGTTAGTATTAAATTTGCGAGCGTAAATACGAAGTCGATGAAGCTACTAACAGATAGTGAGTCCAGGTCACTTGGATCATGGAATATCTGAAGCTCCCAAATTAACTCAACTGAAAATAAAGTAGTTTTTTTAATTTAAACTAATTTATTAACTAAGGCCAATGAATAAAAATACTAAACTAGATGTACTTAGGCTGCATTTGTTTTCATTAAGATTAAGACGTCTGAATCTGAATACACATCTGAATATTAAAATGTTGTATTTAGATCTGAATACAGGATAATTAAGACCGTTTGTTTTTTAGTATCTGAATGTGCATAATTTTAAAAAAAATAAAAAATTACTCCCTCCATCTCAATTTGTTTGACATTTTTCGCTTTTCGAGAGTCAAACAAGTTGTTCTTTGGCCGTAAAAAATATTTTTTTTACGTAATTTCCAAATATGTAAATTTTATTTCAAAACATTTAAAGATAAAATGTCAAATAAATTGGGATGGAGGGAGTAATAAACATAATTAAAAAAGATACAATCTTTAATTGTGAAACACCAAAGGAATTTCGACATTCGGTAGCCAACCACTAGAAGAAAAATCATTGAAAACCTTTTAGCCTCCAATTCTTAAATCGTATGTTTTTCCTAATCCCTTAAATTTTCTCGAAAGACCTACTCCTATTGGCGGAACTAATCATTTATGTCGCCATAACTCCGTAAAACCACCATTGTTTCCTTGAATATGACCTCTTTCTTGGAAGATTTACCTTTTCTTCCCACAAAAGACCCGATTTTGAAACATGGGTGTTTGTATTCTCTATTTTTACATCCGTATTCTTTGGGAAGGTAGCTATGGTGATTATTGTGGGTTGACGACGACGGAGGAAAGGCGGGATGAACATAAAGGTGGAGGAGTTCGCAGGCCAAGTATGGAGATAGATGCAAGAGAAATTTTACTAATAAATAAATTTAATATTAAAATCAAGACCAAGAATTTAAAGCATCTGAATGAATTTCAGACTTTGTGTAGGATCTAATTCGGTCAGATGTAATAAGAGCTATTAAGAGGTTGAATCTTAAAAAAAACAAATACACTCAATGGGCTGACATCTGAACCATTCAGATTCAGACTCCCATTAAGTGCAAACAAATGAGGCCTTAATTCATAGCACTTAAAGTGAAACTATTAAATGAAGACATATAATGTTTTGTAGCTTGTATAGTCCAATTAGGATTTAGTCTCTCATCTCCTAGTTTGTGTTGGACATGTTATTGTACTTGTGTAATTGTAGGACTCTAAGTTAGCTATTATATGTGTACTCACATAATCGACATATTGAGAAAGGGTTTTACATGGTGTCAGAGCCCTAAGAGGTTAAAACAATCCAATTTTTTTTTTTTTTTCAACGAGCACAACTTCAGCAGCAATGGCAGGCGCTCCTCTACTACATCAGGAGCATCTCCCAATACACATAATTCCTTTGCTACTGCCTTGCTCTCTCCAAACCTTGCCCATCAATTGCTCGTGAAACTTACATCCTATAATTTCTTGTCAGAAGACATAATTTCTCCCTATGGTTGGGGTTGTGGTCTTGGTTATCATATTGAAGGTGAGGTGATTCCGGAAAGGCTTCAGGATAATAAACCCAATCTGCATAATTCTTGGTATAGAAACATCAACTTGTCCTAAGTTGGGATCGTTGTTCTCCGCCTCCGAATGTATATTACCTCAACTAGTTAGTCTCTTTGGCCGAAAAGCTTGGACTAAACTTGTGGCCATGCTTCCGGTTGAAAGCCACTAATTCGTGAGTTAAAAGCTCCAGTTGCATAATCTCCAGAGAGACAATCCAAGCATCGAGTCCTATATACAAAAGGCGAAGGAATTTTGGACAAAGTTGATCGCTTTGCGACATCAGGTTTCCATGATGATTTGGTCGAATTTGTTCTTGCTAGATTTGGACCTACTTATCGTCCTTTCACAAGGTCGCTTGAATCACATCATGAGGAGATTTCTTTTGATGCTTTATATGGATTGTTGTTGAATGAAGAACGACAATTAAAAAGAGATGAACCTATTAATGTTATTGCACCCACGACACAGTTCATTCAGAGTTCATTCACTCCGAATCGTGGTCTTGGGAGAGGAAGAGGAAATCGAGGTCGTGGACGCTTTCAGAATAAAAAATTCTCTCAGTCGACTCAAAATCGTGTTTCCTACCAGCCCTCTAATCCTTTACATTTAGATGTGTCAAAAATTATTTGTCACAATTGTGAAGGCAAAGGGCACATTGCACGAGTCTGTCCCTCACTTAAAACACCTAATGGAACCAGAATATTCGGTCGCCGTACCGCAAATTTGGCCAGCAGCCAAAGCTCACCTATACAGAATTAAGATTTCATTTCAATTGGAATTTGGTTATTCACCATGTATGAGGATCCCCGACTTCTTTCTTATTTCAATGATATTCTTATTTCAAAGATAAGAATATGAAGTCAAAATTCAATTTTTTTAGAAATGAAATAAAAAAGATATAGTAACATTAGCAACAAGAGGAACAAGTTATATTTCTACAATTTAAAATAAATACAAAATCACCACGCATCAGCTTACCTCTGATCTCGATAACCTTGCTATTCATTCTAAATATCAAGGTCCTGAGGAAGTCACTCTAGGTAATGGATCTAAACTTCATATCTCACATAGGTAAAAGTTCCATCACTGCTTCTGGTAAAAAATTACACTTGATAATATACTAAATGTTCCTACTGCTACTCAAAACTTGGTCTCTATTCATTCTTTTGCTAAGTCTAACAATTGTTCCGTTGAATTTTTTCCTGACTATTTTTTTATTAAGGACTTCGTAACAAGGGGAATACTGCACACCGGCCCGAGTGGTGATGGACTCTATTCTTTTCCTGTGACGAAATTGCTCTCACCAGCTTCTTTTGCTGCTTCTCTTGGTGTTTGGCATGCTCGTCTGGCACATGCATCTCACCCAACAGTTTGTCAAGCATTATCAACTATTGTTTTAACTTCTAGTAAATCATCTAGTTTATGCACTACTTCTGTCACGACCTAAACCGATGAGATGTGACGGGAGTCTGACCTCTAGTGACCAAACACCCCTAAACACGTATCTGAAACATACTGAACATCAAAAGCCCATAAATGGCATAAACTGATCTCATAAGAGAGAAACATTAGAACTCTGTACAATCTGCATATATATACACGACATGCGGAAGAACATTCTGCAAAGCCCTAGGCCGGCTACATATCCGTACACAAAAGAATGTTTGAGCAGTGCTACATCATACGACTATTTGCATGACACAACTGTCTACGACCTCCGGAATAAAAGGCGTAGAAAGGACGGGACGGTGGCCCCCGTCATACCCATATACATACACATCTCAAAAGCGGGCATACCAAATCGACTATAGCTCGGATCGAATGGAGCGTACTAACCTACTGCGTCAGAGTCCTCACCGAGCCATTTGGACCACTTGACTGCCTCCCCCACTGTGCCAGGCATGAACGCAACCCCCCAACGCGGGGAGTCGTACGGATAATGTAACAAAGTATGTAAGGCATAAGAATAACATATATACATAAGAATCATGGATACGTATCCGAACTCATAAACCGAAATGACCGACCGCATGTACTTGTATGAACTAGTATCTGCCCTAAACCGCATAAATACACAGAATCGACAATGCCTCTGGGGCACATAATATACATGCTCATACCTAACAATGATAGTCGCGCATCTATATGAGTGCGTATATAATGCGATATATGTGCGTATATAACGATGTATGTGCGTATATACGCCCGTGTAAGCCTCTACCATGGCATCTCGTCATATCATATTGGCTCCTCTGTGGCCATAATTAATATCATCATCATAGTAGTAATGCGTATATAATGCCTATATCTCTCCTCATACTTTACATATATCTAATATTCGCATATATAATGCCTTCTAGTCATGGGTCAATGTACATAGATATATAATGAATGTAATGCATGACTAAACTGTATGCACAGGACTGGCTACATAAGACTGGACCCATGAATAGGAGGATTACTCATAAATGGGGTACATGAACATCAAAGACTGAAGTACTTCTAATGCTTCCAAGAGTAGAGTAATATGGAAGCTCGCTTACTCGCTTGTCGGATCATATCATAGGATCATGCCAAAAGAAGGAAAGAATGACCTTAATATACCTGGAAGTATACTCAATCGTCCAACTTCTACCTCTCGAACTTGCAAGTCTACAATTAAGATAACATAGAGCTTAATTAGGCTATTTGCTTCGCTTACTAACCATCCTCAAATATGTATAAGCTCAACAAACTATAGACAATAATTCCCTTTGTAAGCTTACAACTCTCCAACTTCTCATTCGATCCCACATCAACTACAATACTCACATCAACAATGACAACACACACACACACACACACACACACACACACACACACACACACACACACACACACACACACACATACATATATATCAAAATATACGTAAACCCGTTTTCAATCATCTCTTAAAATAACCCTATATAACTACATTGCCCTTCATTAACTTAACACTTCCACAATTACCTTCTCTTCACTTAACATCACTAAAACTCTTGATAACCAACTTAAATATAAGGGTAAATCGTTTACATACCTTGGGGGGGGGGGGGGTCAAGAATCACTTGACTTCAACTCCTAAACTTTGACCTTGAAGAAACCCTAGAAGCAACCTTCTTCTTCTTCATCATCACGGTTTATGGGGTCCGGGTCTTGTCAAATCTTCACTAATATAGTGAAAATTATCGGGAGAGAGAATGTCTTAGGGTTTTTACGATTTGGAAAGGAGTACAATATGAAATAAAGTCGCGAACCACCTATTTATACTGAAGCCAAAGGCTACAGAGTCGGTCCGAGCCGGGTCAATGACCCGTCAGCATGTTCGGCGGTCCACGTCGACTTATTCCGGCTGACCTTTCTGCAGATGCAAGGCAGCGGGATCCTGTCGACGCCACACATCGACGGTCCGTTGACAATGTCGACGACCCGTCGACGGTGACTGGTGTTCTGTAAATTTTTCTGATTTAGTTCAGATCGCATCGATTCGATTCGTTTAACTTCTAACTTTATAAATTGCCAGGAATATCTGTTGGTACCCTCGTACATGGGGTAAGGCACTTTTTACCTCCGAACTCGGGCTCGGGTCTCTATTCTAAGGGCATACCCAACTAGAAAATCATAGGTTCTACCACTACGAACACGAGGGGTGTAACAACTTGTCTTTGTTAGTAAGAGTCATAAAGTCTCCTTTAGTGAGTCTAGTTTTCAGGCCTCTAGCCCTCTTGATTTAGTTTGTTCAGATGTTTGGGGCCCTGCTCCAGTTGTTTCTAACGATGGTTATCATTATTATGTCATTTTTTTAATCATTTTAGTAAATACACCTGGATTTACTTTCTTTGTTTCAAGTCTGAAGTTCTTTCTGTATTTATTCAATTTTGTACTATCGTTGAAAAGTATTTTGGGCGATCTATTAAATCTTTTCAAGCTAACTGGGGAGGCCAGTTTCAAGCCTTGACACAATATTTACAAGACAATGGGATTACACAACGATCCTCTTGTCCCTATACTCCGGAGCAGAATGGTTGTGCTAAAATAAAACATAGGCATATTGTTGAAACAGGAGCACTCTTGCATCATGCTAATTTTCCTTCTCATTTTTGGACCAATGCTTTTGAAACAGCCATGTATACTATTAATAGATTACCTACACCACGGCTACAACATCAATCCATGTTTCATGTGCTATTTCACATAGATCCTGATTACTCCGTATTATGTGTCTATGGTTATCTTTGTTTTCCTTGGCTTCATCTTTACGCAAAGGACAAATTGTCACCTAGGTCAAAACTTTGTATTTTTCTGGGATATAGCAAATTCTGTATGGTATAAATGTTTTGATCGATTAGTAATTTTTTGTGTCTCGTCATGTCATTTTTTATGAAAGTGTGTTTCCATTTTCCTCGCAGGACGCAAAGGTGCCTAGATCATCGACCAATTTGTAACAACTCGTACCTTAAACTAAGCCATGTTCATGATTCAAGACTTAGGAAACCAAGACGGGGAGTGTTAGGATTAAATTTCGTTTTCAGTGATCCCAGTTTTACGTCAGGTCTTACATACCATAAGTTATTTACAGCCCTTAAAACGGAGTACCGTAGGTGAACACCAGAAAACCCAAATCATTGTAATTGCTTTACAGCAGGGTTTTACGGTCCATATAATTTTTACGGACCGTACTTTTGTACGCATAAATATGGAGAGAAGTTTACGCCAGAATCGATTCTGATCCTTTCACGGACCGTAAATCTTTTAAGGATCATAAAAGGTACCGTATATCGGCCCGATGACTAAACAGTATATAAGCGCGTTTTCAATTCTTTTTCTATATTTTTCATTCTCTCCAAGACTTAGAACGAAGGTTTCTCCTCTCCTCGTCCTACTACATCAAGGTAAGTCCATTCCAAGCCCTTTTAGTGAATCTAACATGTATCCATGATTCCAAAATAAGAATTCATTATTCCTAACCTAGGGTTTTCAAGAAAACCCATCTAAAGGATTCAAGATTTAAAGCTTTTGGAATTCTTATTCGTTTTAAAACTTTTGAATTCCTTTTTT
>NC_081353.1:19340884-19366145 GCF_029784015.1 Lycium ferocissimum
AAGTTTCTTATGATACCAAAGAAGAGATGTTTTCTATGAGGATTATGATGACAATGATGATTTCATGTTTAAAGGTCCCAAGTTATGGTTTCAATGTGAATATGAATATGAGAATGTTGAGCTATTTTTTTTTATTCTCAATTTTATTCATTGACGATGACTCTATTTCTAAAGATTCCAAGTTTATGAATTGACGCTTTATGAGATTTATGATCTTATTCTATGTTTTCCCTTGATGTTATTCATTTTGATAGTCTCACCTCGTAATGCTAGTTCCTTCAAGGTGAGACATGATGATCATGATGTTTCATAATACAATCGGAGGTTACCGACCATACGTCACTCTGATAGAGTCATAACTTTTGATTGGTCTCTTATACATGCTTATGTGATGAATATTACACCGCGCCTATACGGCCGGGCAACACCACTACGGTGAGTGTAGTGGGCGGCTTATGGATGATTACACCATGCCCATACGACAGGGTAACACCACTACGGTGGGCGCAGTGGGCGGCTTATGGATAATGATAATAACACCGTGTCTATATGGCACGGGCAGCACCACTAGTAGGAGGCGTGAGACGATTACCCTGGATGCGGGAGGCCCGGATGCTGGCTAATGATGTTATTGATTCAAACAGTTTATGTATGTATGTGTGATATGTTTTAAAGGTAAAAGTGACCATGCATGATTCCGCCTCAAGAGGTAAGCAGTTACAGTTATCTTTTCTTCTCATGCTTTCTATATTTTCTTATTATGTTATCATATATGCCTTACATACTCAGTACATTATTCGTACTGACGTCCTTTCTTTTATAGTCGCTGCGTTCATGCCCGCAGGTAAATAAGTAGATGCACCTGATCCTTAGGAGCTCCATCAGCGGCATCTTGAAAGCACTCCAATTGTTCTGGAGCTATAGCTCATTGGTACTACTCTTGTGTATACATTTGGGCATGGTGAAATCCTACCTCGTCCTTGTGGATTCATGTATGTTATTAGAGGCTCGTAGACATACCTATGTGTATAGATGTTTCCTAACTTTATCCGTCCTTGTTATTGTATAATATTTTGGTAAAGCTTGTTGACATACGCTTATGAGTATTGCGATTAATGACAATATTAAGTGAGACATTCATAAACTATCCATGTGGCCCACCTAGTAGTGAGAATAGAATGTCAGATTAGAGGTGCTCGGTATACTAGCACCGGGCACCTGTCACGGCCTCTACTGGGGTCGTGACAGATTCTTCTTGGTATGTCATCTCTTTCAAAAGAAAAAGACATGAATATATATAGTTAACAAATCATCTCATGGGAATGGATGAAAAGTCTTGCAACCGTCATAAGAAGATTATAGGAAATAATTGAGCCCCCAGGTGAATCCAAGAGTTCAAGAGGATGGGTTCACCATTTCTTTTAAGATAAGATATAAAATTTTATAGTGACATCAACTTTGCGAGCAAAAGATAATTAATTACATTTTTTTATGAAGTTGTTTTAAAAATCACAATGGCATCAAAGAGATGCATAGTTATCTGCATAGGACTTGGTAATTAGAAATAAAGACAAAAAAAAGTAATCAAATGTAATATAAAAACGAAAAACGTTTTTGCCTTTTGGGTAATTAGAATTAAAGAAGAAAAAAGAGTTTAAAAATGATACAAAAAGGGAAAGTTAAATGCTGCTTTAGATATAAACAAAAAAAAAAAAAAAAAAAAATGCAGCAAGTCGGGTTTAATCCCCCGACCTTGAAGAATTAAACACAGCCCCTAACCAGTGCTACACTCATCCTGGTTTGACCATGCGTTCCTTAAATTAATATTAGATATATTTTCATAATTATACACATAATATATCGAATTTAGTCAAGTGACAATGGATTCACATGACCCAATTTTTGTGCACAAATTCGCCTCTGATTGAGCCAAAGAAAGTAATGATGATTACAAATGCAAATAAGGGTCTGGTTCAATTAAGAGCTAAAACCCGAATCCCTTCTAATTTCATTCCTTTTCTCTTTTATTTCTTTTTTCCTCCCTAATTTGTTTTCATTCACTTTTTTGCTCTTTTTTATTTTTTGGAAAAATTTCAATAATGTACAATCTATCATAAGAAATTACATTTATGTAGCCATATTTTTAATTACATCCGCATAGCCACTTTTTCATGATATACAACAATATATAATAACTTTATACACTTACTGTAGATAATGTATCAACCTTGTATAAAAGTGTATAAAAATGTACAAGAGGTGTTTATACATATGTTTACGCTGGTATACAATATTATCTTGTCACGACCCAATTTCACTAAGTCATGCGGGTACCTACCTTTCTCACCTCGGTAAGCGAACCCTTATCCCAACAATCATAAAAGAATAAATAAAGCGGAAGGAGATAGAATAACGTAAGTCTTACGATAATAATAATAGAAAATGCGGAAGTAAATGAAATACATCCCAGTATCTGGTCTGGTCATACAAGATCATCTAACTAAATACTACAAGTCTGAATCATAATAATACGTCAATAGTCTCAAAACATGTCTCAGAAAGGAAATAAAGACATAGTAAAAGAAGAGCCTTCAAGGCGGCGAACGTCCTCGTGCTCACCCTGTAAGACTCGAATCAGCAATTCTCGATATCAGCCACGAGGAGTAGAGGTCGATCCCACCTGGAACTTTGCATTCATAAAGGAATGCAACAAATGCAGCTCAGTACAAACAACAAGTACTGGTAGGTATCATCGGCCGACTAAGACTAGCTAACGTATATAAAGGTAACAAACTAAGATAAACACATAAACCAACAAGTATATGTCAACACAAATTCATATCCATAATACATGTCATCACCTATGTTATAGCATCTAAACCCAACTGTGTCAAGTCTCAGCTAATCAACCCGAACTAGTATATCGCGATAGTATCACAACAAGTCACCAGAAACCAGAAAGTACAATGCAATGCAATGCAATAATGTATCTATGATGAATGCAATGCATATGCACCTTTGTACAACATGTCCCGGACGGAATAACTCCACGTCTTGGCGATCATGACCCATGAGGGACTCGCGAAGTCCATGTATCACTCTCACGATCCCGGTAAAGACCTCGGGCATCGGACACTTAATCGTTCCCGACAAGAAACCTCAGGCAATGTACACTTATCTCTATTTTACGCTCTCCGGTGCACTCTCTCACTTACCATCATCAGTATTAGAACCATGCAATATCAATGAATCATGGAAATAAGTATGAATACGATGCAAGGTAATATCAACAACCAATTCAATCCCAAATAGTACCACCAGGGTACACAAGTAGTATCAATAATACGGCTACACAATAAGCCACAATGAATCATAATCTCATCTTAATACCGAATCAAGTGAAGTACCGCAATGTCATAGTCATGATATGTCACTAGTCACAATTTCCCAATGTCTCAACAATGGCCACGAGCTAATAAGTAAATAGGACAAGATAAGTAAATCAAAACAACGGGGTGGTTAGCCCCAAATCATACAACAAGTCCCAACCTAAGACAATATCCAAACCCAACTTCACACCCGAAGGTTTACATGCATTCTCCGACAGTATCGTCTAAACATACGCTTCGCTAATCGAAGTCTCACCATAAGGTAAACTATAACCTACTTGGAGAGCCGAATAGCAAAGTCTCCACAATCAAACATTGGTCTTCCCCTTTCTTTGAGCCTCGAGATAATGAAAGTCTAAATATATCTGAATCATGAAATTAGAATCAAGAAGAACATCGTTCAAACCTTACCTCTATTCAAGACCCAAATTCCCAACCTATAGAATGAGGCTTATGAACTAGAAAGATGGAATAAGGAATCTATAGGTCTCAACATGAAATTGAGGTTCTTGGTGATCAATTCCCATTAATAATAAGCTAGGAGAACTAACAAAATACTTAAATTCAGATTCTAAGCCAAACCCCCAAATTTGGGTATGAACCCTAACTTTCAATCTCATAAATTAGCTACTAATTAGGAAGGAATCGTGCAATAATAGATTCTAATCATCAATTCCATACTTAATGAAGCTAACCCAATCAATAAATCAAGATTTAATATCCTAACATGATGAACCTATTGAGGTAGAGGCAGAGGAGCTGGCCGAGGGCGGCCCCAGCTGGGGGCGGCGTCCCAGTGGTTGACCCCATGCCTCCAGTGGTTCCTAATAAGGCAGCGGAAGATGCAACCGCACCAGCCTAGCCGGCGAAAGAAAGACGGCTCTACCGTGAGGCTGCAAATGCTCAAGGTATACCAGATGCCACGGCACAGGTGCTGCATTAGTTGCCTGGGTTAGCACAGGCCGGGGCTATACCAGCGGGTCTAGCAAGTAGTGGCACAGGAGTAGCAGCCACAGGTATGGATAGAGCACAAGCTCCGGGGCTTCAGTATGCAGCAGCGGTGGCACTTCGCTTGGAGGAGGTTCTGGGTTTTGAGGCCTTCCTGAGGCCAGTTACAGGGCCAGTGATGACTGGCGAGGAGCATGATCTATTTTGGAGGTTCACTAAAATAAAGCCTCCTGTGTTCTATGGTACTAAGTCAGAGGACGCATATGAGTTCATTATCGACTGTCACGAGAGGCTCCATAAGATGGGGGCCGTAGATAAGTACGGGGTGGATTTCATGACACCAGTTCTTGGGTGATGCCAAGCTTTGGTGGAGGGCTTATGTGGAGTGTAGGCCAGCTGGGTCTCCTCCGTTGACTTGGGTTCAGTTTTACTCTGTGTTTCTAGATAAGAACGTCCCGCGAACTCTGAGGGACCGAAGGAAGGATGAGTTCACTACTATTGACCAGGGGAACTCGTCGATTGTTGTGTATGAGTCCCGTTTCCACTCACTTTCCCGTTATACTCTTCGATTCTTGCTGCCCACTGAGGGGGAGAGGATACGGCGGTTCATGAAAGCGTTGAACACTAGAATTCAGTTATCGGTTCTTCAGCTTGTTGCCACTGGGGCTTCATTTCCGGAGATAGTGGAGCATGTCCGTATTGTTGAAGGGATTAAACAGGAGAGTTATGCGAAGAAGGTTAAGAAGAAAGGCCGTAAGGGTGGGATGTTCAGCAACTCCTTCTCGAGGGGTCAGAGTTCGTAGGTATATTCAGGGCGTCCGGTTCAGTCCGCGATGCAGGTGTCAACTGGGGGCCCATTAGGGGCAAATTATCAAAGCACGGTCGGCATGGAGGCTACACCGCTCAGCCGACCCGTTCGCCGACCTACGCGGACCGTGCTTGCTTCGAGTGTGGTGAGATAGGGCATATTAAGAGGTATTGCCCCGTACTTAGACGAGTGGGCGGGGGACTCGATGTCGAGCTCACTCGAGCTCCATTTGCACCAGATCAAGGGGGTAAGGATCACGCACCAGCAGGGCAGGGCGGCCACACCGCGGGTAAGGTAGGTGCCCAGCCTAACCGAGGCGGTCCTCAGGCAGGTAGAGGCGGATAGCAGCCCGATGGGGTGGGGCTCAGACTGGTAATGGTAATCGCGGTGGTTCACGGGCTACGGGAGGGCGCAACCATTTGTACGCCTTTCGCTTAGCCTTGAGGCTGAGGCCTCCGATGCAGTTATCACAAGTACTATCTCAGTTTATGACCGTATGGCTTCTGTTTTGTTTGATCCGGGCTCTACTTTTTCCTATGTATCTACCTATTTTACTGTGGGTCTGGATATGATGTGTGATACCCTTGATACCCCTATTTATGTATCTATTCCTGTTGGGGATTCTGTGGTGGTAGACAGCGTCTACCCTTCGTGTGCGATTTCAATTATGGGTTATAGTACTTGGGCAGATTTGATGTTCTTAGACATGGTAGATTTTGATGTTATTTGGGTATGTGTTGGTTGTCCCTACATCATGCTATACTTGATTTCCATGCTATGACTGTTACATTAGCCATGCCTGGGCCGCCTAGACTCGAGTGGAAGGGTAATCTTAGTCCCCTCCCTAAGAAAGTGATATCCTTTATTTGTGCTAAGAAACTGGTAGAAAAGGGTTGTCTAACTTATCTGGCACATATCCGAGACACCAGTGCAGATACTCTATCCCTTGATTCGGTTCCAGTGGTACGCGAGTTTGTAGATGTGTTCCCCGCGGACTTGCCTGGTATGCCGCCGGATCGCGACACTGACTTAGACCCAGGGACTCGTCCCATCTCTATTCCACCTTATAGGATGGCGCCAACAGAACTCAGGGAATTAAAGGAGCAGTTGTAAGATCTTCTGAGTAAGGGGTTTATTTGCCCGAATGCCTCTCCGTGGGTGCTCCTGTGTTGTTTGTTAAGAAAAAGAATGGGTCTATGCGGATGTGTATTGATTATCGTCAGCTGAATAAGGTAACTGTTCGAAACGAGTATCCCATTCCCTGTATTGATGACTTGTTTGATTAGCTACAGGGAGCTTCTATGTTCTCTAAGATCAATTTGAGGTCAGGGTACTATCAGTTGAAAATTAGGGCAGGGGATATCCCAAAAACCACTTTTCGGACTAGGTATGTGCACTATGAGTTCTTGGTTATATCTTTTGGGCTTACAAATGCCTCAGCTGCATTCATGGATCTGATGAATAGTGTGTTTAAGCCCTATTTAGACTCATTCATGATAGTGTTCATTGATGATATCCTGGTGTACTCTAGGAGTAAGGAAGAGCATGATAAACATTTGAGAATTGCTCTTCGGGTGTTGCGAGAGAAGGAACTATAAGCTAAATTCTTCAAATGTGAATTCTGGTTATCTTCTGTGTCTTTCTTGGGGCATGTTATTTCGAAGAAGGGTATTATGGTGGATCCTCAGAAGATTCAGGCAGTCAGAGGAATGGGCTAGGCCCACGTCAGTGATCGAGATCCGTAATTTTGTAGGTCTGGCTAGCTACTATCATCGGTTTGTGAAGGGTTTTGCCTCTATTGCTTCTCATTTGACCCGTTTGACTCAGAAGGAGGTACCATTTCAGTGGTCCGACGAGTGTGAGGAGAGCTTTCAAAAGCTCAAAACATTGTTGACCACAACACCGATTCTGGCATTGCCCATGGATGGCAAGGATTTTGTTGTTTATTGTGATGCTTCAAATTCTAGTTTGGGTGTTGTTTTGATGCAGGAAAAGAAGGTGATCGCTTATGCTTCTCAGCAGTTGAAGGTTCATGAGAAGAACTATCCTACGCATGATCTAGAGTTGGCTGCGGTGGTGTTTACATTGAAAATTTGGAGGCACTACTTGTATGGTGTCCATTGTGAGGTGTACACAGATCATCGCAGTTTGCAGCATGTGTTCACTCAGAGGGATCTGAACTCTAGACAGAGGAGATGGATGGAACTGCTGAAAGACTATGACATCACCATTTTGTATCACCCTAGTAAGGCGAATATAGTAGCTGACACTTTGAGCAGGAAGTCGGCTAGTACGGGAAGTCTAGCTCGTTTGATTTCTTCTGAGCGTCCATTGGCTAAAGAGGTTCAGACTCTGGCTAACAGTTTTATAAGACTGGATATTTCTAGCACAGGCAAGGTATTGGCTTGTGTTGAGGCTCGATCATCAATTTTAGAGCAGATTAAGGCTAAGCAGTTCGAGCATGCTAAGCTGTGTAAGATACGCGATAAGGTGTTGCGTGGTGAGGCTAAACATGTCATGATTGATGAGAAGGACGTGCTCCGGATCAAAGGGCGAGTGTGTGTGCCACGTGTGGGCAACGTGATTAAGACCATTTTGATAGAGGCTCATAGTTTGAGGTATTCTATCCATCCTGGTGCCACTAAGATGTATCGTGATTTGAGGCAACATTACTGGTGGACTGGGATGAAGCGTGATATAGTAAAGTTCATTGCTCAGTGCCTAAATTGCCAACAGGTGAAGTATGAGTATCAGAAACACAGGCGTACATCGGAGGATGCCCATTCCGAAATGAAGTGGGAAATGATAGCCATGGATTTCGTGGTGGGTCTTCCGAAGACGTTAGGGAAGTTTAACTCTATCTGGGTTATTGTGGACAGGTTGACTAAGTCTGCCCACTTTATTCCGGTGAAGATAACTTATGATGCGGAGAAATTGGCTAAGGTTTACATTCGCGAGGTACTTAGACTTCACGGGGTTCCTATCTCCATTTTGTCCGACTGGGGCACCACTTTCACATCCAGGTTTTGGGAGTGCTTGCACGAAGAATTAGGTACGAAGTTAGATCTTAGCACAGCCTTCCACCCTCAGACTAACAGGCAGTTTGAGCGGATCATTCAGGTTCTTGAGGATATGCTCCGTGCTTGTGTAATAGATTTTGGTGGACATTGGGATCAGTTCTTGCCCTTAGCTGAATTTGCCTACAATAATAGCTATCACTCTAGTATTGATATGGTCCCATTTGAGGCGTTGTATGGAAGGAGGTGTAGGTCTCTTATTGGGTGGTTTGATGCGCTCGAGGTGAGGCCGTGGGGCACCGATCTTCTTAGAGAGTCCCTAGAGAAGATGAAGGTAATTCAAGACAAGCTTCTGGCAGTGCAGAGTAGGCAGAAGGAGTATGCGGACCGCAAGGTCTGAGATCTTTAGTTTGAGGAAGGAGAGCAGGTGTTGTTGAATGTCTCACCCATGAAGGGTGTGATGAGGTTTGGGAAGAAGGGCAAGCTTAGCCCAAGGTACATTGGTCTGTTTGAAATTCTCAAACGTGTAGGAGAGGTGACTTACAAGTTGTCCTTATCTCCGGGTCTATCGAGTGTTCATCCCGTGTTCCATGTGTCGATGTTGAAGAGGTATCACGGCGATGGTTCCTACATCATCCGTTGGGATTCGGTATTGTTAGATGGGAATTTATCGTATGAGGAAAAGCCTGTTGCTATCTTAGACAGGGATGTTCTCAAGTTGAGGTCCAAGTAAATAGCGTCTGTGAAAGTTCAATGGAAAAATCGCCTAGTGGAAGAAGCAACTTGGGAAACAAAGGCTGATATGCGTAGCAAATACCCTCAGCTTTTCACCAAATCAGGTAACTCCTCCCTAGATTCTCACCCTTGTCCGTTCGGGGACGAACGATGTTTTAATTGGTATCTGGTGTAACGACCCTTCCGATTGTTATGGGAAATTAGGACTCCGTTGGGAGTTTCGAGGCCTCGAGTAGACTCGTAGGGCGTCTTTTTGTATATGTGTATGTTTGTTTTGTGTTTTTAAGGCCTTGGATGAAATGTAGGGTGATAGGGGGAAAAACTGGACAAAAGTCGAGCTCATTGCCCAAAATGGACCGCTGCAGCGGTGGGAGTACCGCTGCGACGGTACTGCTATAGCGGTGCCTTGACCGCTGCCAGCGGCCATCTATGTCCTTGGTGGCCACTGTGGCGGGCGGCGAACCGCTATGGCGGTACCGCTATAGCAGTGAACAGACCGCTATAGCAGTCAGGCGGGTTCGTTGGGGACCACTATAGCGGACTTGACCGCTATAGCGGGACCGCTGTAGCAGCGTTTTGACCGCCCCCGCGGTCGACGAAAAACAGTGGCCTAGGATTTTTATACTTAGTCTCATATTCTCTATCATAAAAGCCCAACACACTTCTCAACAAACACTTAGTGAGAATTTTCAAGATAGGGCAAGACAACTTTGCGAGCTAAGTTCCATTAATTTCCATTTTATCATTCCATTCCCCTTCATTATTGTAATCATCTTCATGGGTCTTTAATGGTGAAATTGAAATAGAAACCCTAGAATGTTAATAAACTTTCTAAAGTTGATGGGTTATGGTTATTATCGCTTAGTTATCATTTAAACGTGTTGGTTAGTTGCTATTTTTCATAAATTGAACATTTAGAACCATAAACTAAGTGATGGGAGACCTAGGGTTCTATAAAAATGGTGTAGATTATCCTCAAAACTGTTTATAATGGGAATATTTGATAGAATGTTGTTATAAATTGATGGTTAGTGATTACTAAGGCCCTTGATAGGTTATTTATCACCTAAAAAATCATCCATCCTTTGGAATAGGGTAAGGGAAGGATATTCTTGCTTTGGTATTTGTAAAATTGAGTATTGTGACTCATTGAGCCTTCTATTTCTAGACCGTGAGCGTACTGAGGCCTTGAGAAAAGGGAAGGCTGTAGCAGAGTGACCTGCATGTTCCAGCTCTACGTTGAGGTAGGTTACGGTCTACTTAAGTTAGACTTTGGTTAGTTGATTGTACGTTTTGTGAATTCTTTAGGAGAAAGCATGTCTAGTTTTCATGCCTGCTATTGTGTGGTTGAATTACTATGTGAATGTGATTGAGCGATTGTGTAGGCTTCGTGCCACTATTCCTGTGTGTTAAATCTGCAGTGGATGTGTTTGTGAGGAGGAGCAAATATAATCTTCTCGGTGATATTGTGATATGAAATAGTGACTTAAGCATTAATAATGAGAAAGTAAGAAACACTATCCTGTTAAGAGGTATGAAAAAGCACACATGTGACCTAGATTATGGGCTCGTGGTCTGAGGTTAGTTCCGAAAACGAGAGGTACATTGATATGGCCGCGTCCGAGGTTCGTTCCGGAGCGGAGGTTTATGCTTGGGTCCGAGGAGTGAATCCGGAACGAATGGTACATGGACACCATGGGTCCCCTGCGTACTCATGACTACTGAGCTATGACATCAGATAGCATGGGTGTACAGCGAGTGAGGTTATTGTGGTAAATTTACTTCCGTTGTGGTTTACGTGATTGTGATTCTTGGCATCGTGGCGATTTGACTGTGATTGTCCTTGGTTGACTGTGTGTGATTTATTGATATTCGTGTATGATTGACTGGCTTGTTTATTCTATTGACTTTATGAGATATGCATGATACTAATCTTAGTCGACCTATGATATCTACTGGTACATAGTGTTTGTACTGATACTACCTTGCTACATTCTGTTGAGTGTAGATTGTGATACAGAGACCGCTACTCGTCCTCACATCTAGCGTGGAGGATGGCCGCCCGAAGATCTTTTTCTTATGATGTCTTTTCTTATTCTGGACATTATGGATATTTATTAGTCAGATTTTAGTTCATAGACATGTTTTAGATTAGAGTCTTGTACGATGACTTTTGGATTTTGGGGATTTTGTAATAGTTAGAACTTTCGCACTTATTTCAGTATTCTATGGCATGACTTGTTCTGTTCATTTAATGTTTGAATGAGTAATAACTGATTGGCTTGGTTAATATAAAATCGGATATAAATGAATAGATGTGTCATATGTTGGTTCGCCCGCGAGGATTTAGTTGGGTGCCAGTCATGGCGGGTTGGGTCGTGACACTATAGGCCTCAATCAAAATCAAATTAATCAAGTCACCAATATGAGGAATGCACACGCGCCCCTTAATCCTCAAAGTACCCTCAGAATTAATCATGGTCTCCTTGGCCTTACCCTTCAGAACCTTATCTCGAATCTTGCTCAA
This sequence comes from Lycium ferocissimum, assembly GCF_029784015.1. NCBI lineage: Eukaryota > Viridiplantae > Streptophyta > Magnoliopsida > Solanales > Solanaceae > Lycium > Lycium ferocissimum. The sequence continues at coordinate 19,352,309 of NC_081353.1, forward strand.
CTGAGCATCCTCAAACTGATGAGTCCTGATCTGATCTAGAAAGGATGATCTCGCCTCTACACAAGCTAAAAATTTGCCTGGGGCTGAAGTATCAAGATGAACGAAATTGTTGGCCAGAGTCTGAACCTCTATGTCCAACGGACGTTCAGAAAATAGCCAAATGGGCTAAACTCCCCATACTCGTGGCCTTGCGACTCAAGGCATCAGCAATAACATTGGCTTTCCCTAGATGATAAAGAATAGAGATGTCATAGTCCTTTAGGAGCTCCATCCATCGGCGCTGCCTGGAATTAAGATCTCTCTAGGTAAACACGTGCTGAAGGCTATGGTGATCGGTGAAACTCACAATAGACACCATACAAGTAATGCCTCCAAATCTTCAAAGCGAAGACCAGAGCCAACAACTCTAAATCATGGATAGGGTAATTCCTCTTATAGATCTTCAACTGACGGGAAAAATAAGCTATAACTCTACCCTCCTGCATCAAAACAGCACCCAGACCCACACGGGATGCATCGCAATAAACTGTAAAATCCTTACCCTCCATGAGTAATGCTAGAATCTGGGCTGAAGTCAAAAGGGTCTTGATTTTTTGAAAGCTCTCCTCACAATCATCGGACCACTGGAAGGGAACATCTTTCTGAGTCAATCTGGTCAATGAAGAAGCAATAGAAGCAAAACCCTTCACAAATCGACGGTAGTAACTGGCCAACCCCACGAACTACGAATCTCGATCACAGTAGTGGGCCTCGCCCAATCCCTCAGAGCCTCAATCTTTTGAGAATCAACCATGATCCCGTCTTTAGACACAACGTGGGCCAAGAACGCCACAGTCTCCAACCAAAACTCACACTTCAAAAATTTTGCAAACAAACTATTCTTCTTCAACAACCCAAGTACAGTGCGAAGATGGCTCTCATGCTGCTCTCCACTCTTGGAATACACTAAGATATCATCAATAAACATAATAAAAAAAGAGTCAAGGAATGGCCTAAAGATTCCATTCATCAAAGTCATAAATGCATTCGGGGCATTGGTAAGCCTAAATGACATCACCAGAAATTCATAATGCCCATATCTCGTCAGAAAAACTATCTTTAGAATATCCTCCGCCCTGATCCTCAACTGGTGGTAGCCTGAACGCAAGTCAATCTTCGAAAGCACTAAAGCACCCTAAAGCTGGTTAAATAAATCATCAATACGCAGTATAGGACACTTGTTCCGAATAGTAACCTTGTTCAGGTGGCGATAATCAATGCACATCCTCATGGATCCATCATTCTTCTTCACAAACAACACAGGAGTACCCCAAGGGGAGAGACTATGTCTAATGAACCCCTTACTCAATAAATCCTACAACTTCTCCTTAAGCTCTCTCAACTCGACGGGTGCCATCCGATATGGAGGAATAGAAATAGGGCGAGTGCCCGGATCTAAGTCAATATAGAAGTTAATATCACGATCGGGTGACATACCTGATAGATCTGATGAAGATACCTCCGCGAACTCGCTCACAAAAGGAATGGACTCAAGGGGTGGAGATGCAACAGAAGTGTTACTTACTTGAGCCAGATAAGCTAAACACCCCTTGTTTACTAATTTCTTCGCCTGAAGGAAGGAAATAATCTTCTTTAGAGCGGGGCTAGGAGTTCCCCTCCACTCAAGCCTAGGGATGCCCGGCATGGCTAAAGTGACTATCTTAGTATGACAGTCCAAGAGCACATGATAAGGAGAAAGCCAGGTCATACCCAAGATAATATCAAAATCCACCATACCAAGTATCATCAAGTCTACCCACGTGTCATAACCCATAAAAGTAACCAAGCACGATCGATAGACTCGATCAGCCACAACAGAATCTCCGAATGGAGTAGACAAATGAATAGGTACCATTATGTTATAACAAGTCAAATCCCAACAAATAGCATGATATGCAGACACATATGAATAAGTGGATCCAGGATCAAATAATACAGATATTGCTCTATGTCGGATAGAAACGCTACCTGCAATGACAGCATCTAAGGCCTCCTCCTCGGGTCTACATGGGAACGAATAAAATTGGTGTTACACCTCGAAAAATTTCATTTCATTGTGCGGTAAATAGACTAACGCAGGGTAAGAAGTATATGATGTCCCTACAAGTAAGAAAGGGTACATAGTGATTCTAATTAAGATTCCAAAGGCATTTGAGGCAAGAGAAGAAAGTTCATTGAGGAATGCAAAGTATAAGTCATGTTTTGGAAGGGTTGTTGCGAAGTACCGAGCTAATGTCAGTTTAGTAATGTCATGAGGAAGAGCTATAACGCTCCTTAGGTTGTTAATGAAGTGTTAAACAAGTGTTAAGAAGGTCCCATAAGGATTGGAGATCAAACAAATCGACGAGAATAATTTCGGGAAAGTGGAGTTATACGACCACTTATACGGTCCGTATAACCTTTACAGAAAGGGAGAATCTGTTACACCTCGAAAAATTTCATGTTGTTGCTCAGTAAATAGACTAATGCAGGATAAGAAGTATATGATGTTTCTACAAGTAAGAAGTAGTACTTAATTGTTCTAATTAAGATTCCAAAGACGTTTGAGGCAAGAGAAGAAAGTTCGTTGAAGAATGTCAAGTATAAGTCGTGTTGGTAAGGGTTTTGCGAGTACCGAGCTAATGTTGATTTAATAATGTCTTGAGGAAATGTTATAACGCTCCTTAGGTTATTAGTGAAGTGCTAAGAAGGTTCCATAAGGATTGGAGATCGAACGAAACGACGGAAATGATTTCAGGAAAGTGGAGTTATACGACCACTTATACGGTCCGTATAAATTTATACGGTCCGTATAAGGGTCCGTATAACTCAACAGAAAAGATGTTTTCCCTGATGATGAAATACGGACACTTATACGGACCGTATAAGGGTCCGTATAAGTCCCGACGGACTGAACATTTTTTCAAGTATATAAACGTGATCCCACTTCTAATTTCTCATTTTTCAACTTCTCTCTAACTCTCTAGAATATTCCACTCACTCCATTTACAAGAACTCAAGGGAAATCAAAGATCAATATCATCAATTCAAGGAAATCAAGTGCAAGGGAGTTCTCTAGGGTTGTTGGAAGTCAAGAAATTCTTTGGAAGTGGAGCTAGGGTTTTCTCCAAGTGAAGTATCTTCATCAAAAGCCCATCCCTATGCAATCAAAGGTGAGTTTTATGATCATTTCATGATATTAAGAATATTGAGGGGTTGAAAGAATTGGATTATGGAAGAAAGTAGAATATGGAGCTCAAATGTGAAAATAATGGTATTCTTGAATAGTAGTTTAACATGAATCATGACCCTTGATATGTTATGAGTAAAATATTGTTGTAGATGATACAAATTACGTTAAGGAAGTATATTATGAGAACGCAGACGGTGTTATTGTCACGAACCAAACCGATGGGCCATGACCAGCGCCCGAACTGGACACCCGTATACGAACCTGCTCGATATGATCAGACCAAAACTGGAAACAATATGGCAATCTGTAAAAGCACGCTGTAAACTCATCATATCATACATCAAAAAGAACCTGTCTCTTGAGAAGCCACAGCTAACCAAACATAACAAAATATGCAAGCCGATAAGGCTGCCACTATGCATGGGAATATCCAAAATGAACTACGTCTGCATAGCTGATCAAACCGTATATACGCAACCCACATATGTCTACAGACCTCTAAGAGTATAACAAAGCCTATACAAAGCCTATGTCAAAAGATCTGTACCAAAACGACTCGAGTTTCGGAACACTAGAGCCCTCCAAGCAACTGAGCTGAAGTCCTAAACCGGAGGATCACCAAACTGAGTGTCTGTACCTGCGGGCATGAAATGCCCCCGAAGAAAAGGGGTCGACGAATAGTATCGAGTATGTAAGGCATGAAATCAACATGTACATAAAATCCTAAAAAACATTTGAGACATGTCAATGAATGGGCAAAATAAATGCATCAGTACAACTATATCAAAGAAACACATACATCCATAGAAATATCACAACAAAGGCAACACACGTACACCTTGTCAATCGTGCCATATATATACACACCACAACAAAAGGCCACGAGCGTCACCCCCCGTCAATCGTGCCATACATATACACATCACAACAAAGGCCACAGCGTCACCCCCTATCAACTGTGCCATACATATACACATCACAACAAAGGCCACAGCATCACCCCCTGTCAACTGTGCTATATATGCACACAACAAAGGTCACAGCATCACCCCCTGTCAACTGTGCCTTATATATATACAACAAAGGTCACAGCGTCACCTCCTGTCAACTGTGCCTTATATATACATGAAGAATGAAAATGAGTGCAGTGCATAATCAAAATGAAATAATAGAACTCTGTAGTATCACAAAATAGCTATATACATATATTATACTCATGGCATGCATAGGAGTTCAACTAAAAACTATCGCTCTATCCCACCTTGAAGGAACAATTTATAAGGTGAGATCAACAATAATGAAATTAATCGAGAAAATCATGAAATAGCTTAACATTTTTACATCATCGTTGAAATCATATTTGAGACCTTTAAGCATAAAAGCATCCTCAACGTAATCCTCATAAAAACATTTTCATTTTTAACATCATAAGAAGCTTTAAGAGTCATAAACTTCTAGCTTTTGAAATCAAGGAGGTTATGGAAACACTTATGGACTCATACCATAGGAATCATGCCTTTGAAAGAAAGGGACGAGCCTTAACATACCTGGAAGCTTACTTCTCGACTTTTCCAACTTACTTTCTGTCTTGCAAGCTACATAAGATCATTCGTAGTCTCGTAATCTACATATAAAACCATTCATACCATTGTTAGGCTCATTATCATATGCTTGTCTTAAGCCTTCAAATTAAACCCTTTTAAACTTCGCCGAAATTTGGGCAGCATCTCCCCTGTTTATATCCCTAGCCCGAAATCACAATACCAACAAAACAACAACAACAACAATAGGGATAACATCAACAACATCATCATCAATACCAAAATATACTCAATAAAACATCCCACATGATGTTTACTCAATTTCTCAACCAATCAATTAACTTTACGAAGCTTTAACAACTAAATCTCCTTGATACAATTCGTAATATCAATAATAAGGAATATCCTTACCTCAATAAAGGTTGGAAGAACTTGAAATCTTATTTATATTCAATAGGCTCTTTTGATCCATCAAGATTTGATGTATAAAACAAGAACTACAAAATTCTCTATGCTTCCCGAGCATCGGATGTAGTCCCGTTACTTTAATCTGCTGAAAAAAATGATTCTTCAATGTGTCTTGGGTCTCTTGGGAGATTTTTGGTGGAGAGGAGTGGAGAAAAATGAAGCCAAAGACTAGATTTTTGGTCTTAAATAGGAGCTCAAGGTCGTACTGTAGCAAGTCGGTTACTGTAGCACGCGGTTCTGCTCTATCAGCCTAACTTATAACGTTCATAATTCTCTACTCCGATGTCGTATCGACGAGCGGTTTATTGCATTGGAAACTAGACTCGACGAACTTCATTTTAGGCTTTTGTTTCGCGTCAAAACTCCTCATACTCTAAAATATATTCCTTCCCCACGTTGGACCAAAATCATCGTACGAAACCTTGCCCATCTTTTCTCCACAGTCATACTACTCAATTTCTTCTACTCATTTCCTTATAGTATCTTCCGGTATTCCTTATATACATCCTTTAATCATAAAATATACTTAATAATGCTTCGCTTTATGTATTCCAAAGTTAATTTACTTAGCCATAGCTCGACATACTTACGCTTAAATTTAACAAGTGCTTCTTCAGAAGTACGGGATGTAACTGTTATGCCATAGTTATGGTCATGAATCATTTTGGTAAGGAATTGTGGGAATTGAATAACGTTGATCTTCAAGAAGTTGTTGATTACGATATTATGAATGTTGTTATGGATGTTTGAGAGTTGTTATATCATATGGAGAAAGTTGTAGAAACAAAAGAGATCTTTTGCCCAATTTTCATTAGCTTTAGCTTAAGCTTAAGTATGTTTCCGATTATCTAATCTTAGTACGAATTCCCTTGAATGTAGAATTACGAACTTGGAAGGAAGCGCTTAGTCGGCAAGTTAGAAAGGCGAAAAGGTATGTAAGGCTAGTTGTCACAACCCAACCCGATGAGCCATGACTAGTGCCCGAGCTGGACACTCGTATACGAACATTTCGGACTTAGATATAGTCGGTCGAAACTAAGGACAATATGGAAATTTGTAAAAGCAAGCTATAGACTCATAACGTCATATATCATAGTGAACTTTGTCTCGAGGAGTCACAGCTAACCAAAACATAACATAATATGGCCGACAAGGCGCCACTATATACGGGAATATCCAAAACGAACCATATCTATATAGCTGACCAAAACCTATATACAACCCACACATGTCTACAGACCTCTAAGAGTATAATAGTGAAATATGACGGGACAAGGACCCGTCGTACCCCTGTATATGCATAAGTCTATATCAAAGGATCTGTACCAAAATGACTTAGGCTCCGGAACAATGGAGCTCTCCAAACGGTGACGAAGTCCTAGGTGGAGGATCACCAAGGCGAGGGTACGCCTTGCGGGCATGAAACGCAGCCCCCGAAGAAAGGGGGTCAGTACGAAAAATGTACTGAGTATATAAAGCATGAAATATAATAAAGAAGATCATGACTGAATAAAAGATGACAGAAGACAAGTATGATAATCAAAGATATCAATGCACCTGTGCCTTATGAGATGAGAGTCATGCATATCTATATAATATACCGTACCCGGTCCATTATGGGACTCGGTGAATGAAGTTATATACATATATACCGTACCCGGCCTTCTAGTGAAGGTCTCGGTGAAATAATCATATATATATATACCGTACCCGGCCCTCTAGTGAGTGACTCGGTGAATAATGCAATGAAACTGTGCACGATACATACCCGGCCGGGACTCGGTGAATGATATATTAACAGCATGCACGAGTAGAATATCATGAGCAACCATATAAAAATTAAATCATCATCTGAGACTCAATAGAATAATTAGAATGAACCAACACTGAAGAATCAAAGACAACTATCATGTCAAGTACCACTGAGAACTAGAATTCATTGGAATTATGTGCGTTCATCGTCCACTCGTTTTATGTAATTCATGCCAAAAAGAAGGAAGGGATAGATTTACATACCTTGAAGCGCGTCTATTCGTCTAAAATCTACTGTCCAAGTTTGTAATCTATAACAAGGCAATAATTACGCCACAATTGGATGAAAGTCATTCTTTACTACTCAGTGTAAGCTAACAAACAATCTAACGAAAATCCAGCAACATTTCCCTTATTTTTCTTACTCCGTCCCAACTCACCAACAACCCAAAATAACCACAACAATATCAACAACACACACAGCCACAAAAATCATACCAAACAGCCCTAAAATATCATCACAAAACAGCCACAAAAATCATACCAAACAGCCCTAAAATATCATCACAAAACAGCCACGAAAATCATACAAAACAGCCCCAAAATATCATCAACAACATCAACAACAGTACCAACCATTATTATACATCATAACTCTGATTCCATCCATTTAATCCAACTAAAACAGCCCCCGATCCATAAATCTCAACAAAGCAGCAAACGAGTTTATAACGCTATTTTCTCCGTTCTAATCCGTTAAAACCCTAATTAAACTTATTAACAATGAAAAAGGGACCTTAATCTTACTTTAAGTTTTGCAGAAACCACGTCAACACTCCTCTTTTTGGCTGATTTTTAGCTCAAACTGAAGGCAACGCAACGTACATCGCTTTTCTCTTCATGAGCTTCGTGATTCGGGGCTCGGATTTTGATCAAAATGGCTCTCTTAGCCTAGAAGCTCTCTCCCTCTCTCTCTAATATTCTTGGAAGCTCCTAGATGCAAATGATCAGCCCTCAAATGAATTTTCCATATATATTAACGTTAATGGGCCTCATGGGCCGAAATGTAAATGCTTGGGTCGGGTCTCAACTTGCTACCTCGCCAGCCCAACTTGCATCGTCCATATCTCCTTATCGCGATTTCATTTTGATGAGTGGTTTGTTGCGTTGGAAACTAAACTCGATGAAATTCATTTTAGGCTTTTGAAACACCTTAAAACTCCTCATATACTAGGATATATGCCTCCAACAATATGGGCTAAAAATCTGGTTTGAGATTTTACTGAAGTTGTTCCGATTCATTTCGTTTAGATTCGTTTAACTTCTAATCCTCTTCCAACCCTCATGTAACCTCTTATACATACATATACATACTCATATACATACATAACAATCCATACACGTGTCTCGAAGGGTCCGGAGAATCACAATAACCTTAAACATAACTAGAGAACTTACGAAGCTTCGACGAAACTCCAATCGCAAAAGTATATTCATATATTTTGTCCATCTTCTATTTCATTACTAATAATCTCATATACTTTAAAAGGGCACTCACATTACCTCATATACTTACTCATAACATGATTTCAAATCCTTTAGGTTACCATGTCACCTCGGGATATTTAAGGCAACCATATATATAACGATATTCTTACTAACTCGATTAACTTTCCTTGAACTTTATTAACTCATTCATTCTTGTCTTAATTCAAGTGGCACGGACTCTTATGGGGTATAACATCCTTCCCCCCTTAGGAACATTCGTTCTCGAATGTTGTACCTTGCGAGCTTACGACGCTTTTATTAGTTTCTTGAAATGGTTGTCCTCCTTTAGTTCCTGATCTCCATGCTCTTATACTATGGGCTCATTAGTCCTTTTTTTTATTTATTTTTTATTTTTTTATATCCTTCCAATTCTCTATCGATCTCATTCATTAGTTCTATATCCTCATGTTCTTATGTATGTACTTAGTGGTCAATTGATATCTAGTTACTGTCCAGGGACCTGCTGCCATTAAGAAGGTCTTAACTTATGATTGTTACGGCTCCCTGCTGGTCTATGAGCACTCTTAATTATTGTACTCTTTTGCCTTGCTCCTTATTTCTCTACTAGTAGACAAATTCCCTTGTTCAGATATGGCACTCTTCCTTGCTTGCTTCTTGGTGCTATTTTAGATCATCCCTTTTTGTACTCGTCGACCTTATGTACTTACCACATCATCTCCTTTTTAATTCCTTGGTCGAACTCTTTAATTGCTTACAATATCATCCTATTCATACATGAACTTTTTCTACAATTTCTCTCCTCAGTTTTAGCATAATTGCAATATAAATTCATAAACATGGAACTAAGATAGAATCCTACTTAATCATAACTTCCTTTTGATACGAGTATGCTTTCTTCTTAAGTCCTTGATTCTCTTGTAACGTACCGGTGATCATTTGAGACTTAAATTAGCCGATGTTCTTCTTAGACTTCCTATCGTTGTCCTTACACCATTTTTGCCGACCATTGCATCACGACGATAGTCTATATGGTTCTATAACATATACTCTCACATTTGATATGACTGGTGACTTGTGACTTCACGACTTGCGAGGTACTTTCTAATCTTAGGTAGCACTGCTGTCTTGCTATTCATAGGCACACTATCTCCCTTTTCTTTGGAGATCATTGAACTCCCTATACTTATTCCTCTTGCTAAAACTTTCATCTCTTCTAATGCTAAGATTTCGCTTTTCCTGAGCTTCGGAATATTATAGCTCATCTTAGAACTGAATTTGTTCTCCTCCCCCCCCCCCTTTAAAGGATGTTTTCATATACCGTAACCTCTGAGTGTTAACCGTCTTTGATATTCATCTGTCCGTCCTTAGCGATCCTTCAACTCCTCTATTCTATATAATGCCGGAGTTCTCTTCATCGCATGGTTTAACTTGTTTTCCTTTTTGCTAGTTGAGTTCTTGTGTCAAATCAAAATGCTTATACATATCGGATACAATCCTAACACCTTCTTTATTATCTTTTCACTTCTACCTCTCATGACTAGTAGTCCTCTAGGTTAATGAATTAATGGGGACATCAGAATTCATTAAGCCCCTTATGGAGTGTCCGACTATACCATGCTCCTTTAGCCCTATTCTTTCTCCACGACTATCTTCTTAATATCCTTGAAGCTCTCTTTGCTCTAGGTTCTGAATTCCTATTTATGTTTATACTATACCACAGAAAGTTGATATTCAACACCATCCATTCCCAAGACCGTCCTTTCATTATCTTAGCTCATTTGTCCCATAATTCTCCTTAACTACTCGTTTGCATCGTAGCTATGCTTCATAGTCCTTCTAGTGTTGTGTCAGCTCTTGTCCTTAACATGAAATCCTCACAAAGCACATCTTTTCCTTTCTTCTTTCGTCGACTCTTCATCTTTCTCTATGATACTACAACTTGTGCACACACATACAAATTCGGTTTCATGATCGCATCGTTGCATCTTTTACATAACTATTGCCTTATAATTTCAATTTGTTTTCCCTTGGGCAAGCCTACTGATTCACTATCCTTCTCCTTGTTGTCGGCGGCCATATAATTCCCTTTAACCATTTCATTGACACCTTCTCCTTCCTTTAGTCCTCATAGTTTCTTTTACTTGTACAATGCCTATTTCCATTAGTCATTTTTTACTCTGGGTTAGGAAACTTTGGAGTGTTTTGTTACGAGTGCAAATCCTTTTAACACCGAAAATCTCTTTTTGCCCTAATTCTCCTTCCATCTAGGTCTATACCATACCGTCCCGTCACTATTCCATGTCCTTTGCATCCATTGTTAGTCCTTCTACCTATTTAACTCATTTACTCGCAATTCTTCCTAACTATGTGTTCGTGTTGCAGCCGTACATCAGGTTTTCCTGATGTCCTACCACTTCTTGCTCTTAGCATGAAATTCTTATAGTTTACACTCTCTCCATGCTTCATTCATCGAGCCTTTATCCGTCTTTCTGACGCTACGACCGAATTGTCTTCCATACATGTTCCTTACATTTCATTCTACTCCCTCTATGACCGAATCTCTCGGCCTTTACCGGAACTCTTATCCCATGCCATTAATTTTCTAATCGTTTGTGTCGTCCCATCATCCTCGTTCTTATCTCGACGATTGATCGGTTTCTTACAGCTAAATCGTTAAAGCATCCTCCCCCGGGGTTAAAGATTTCCAGTTACTTTACTCCTAAATGCTCTCCTCCTTTCCTTATATTATAACATTGACCCTAAAGTTCATAGAATATCCTTTTTGAGTTGCAGATCCGTTTTATTTCCAAATCATCTTTTAGGAGGGCTTTCTCCCTTCCCAAGGTGATTATGTGTGCTTGGTCGTGCCTTTAGTTCCTCGATTGCTTCTCAAGAACTAGGAATCCCCTAACATTGTTACCGAACCTGTTTATTCTTCCTCACTTTCCCTACCTCTTCGTGGTTACTTCCCTTTGATCCTACTTACCAGTATTGTTCTCCTAATTCTGTACGTACATTTCCTGTCCGTGCTATCATACCCTATTTCTTTCACACACCTACTCCCAAATTTTATCCAAATAATCCCTTGCTTTGCCCGTCATTTCTCTTGGAAGCTTCTTATTTCTCTCCTCTCCTCTTTCTCAAGACATTCTAATCTCTTCTCTTCCTATATATACTCACTTTCTTCCTTTCCCCGATGTTATTGCATTAGGACTTTTTAACTTTAACCTGCAGTAAGAATAACATTAACTTACCTTGTAACATTCGTACCATTTTCGCCACTTGAACTTCGTTATCTTATTCGATTAATGCCTTCCATATGTTGCAACGTCGGTTGCGGGGATACACATACCGGTTGGTACAACCACATATAAGATATCATACGCATACGCATATATTTTCTAATGCCTTGCTCACAAGTACATCCGAATACTTTTCAAACCTATCCTAATCCTAAAACTGTGATGCGCCTTCCTTCTCTTTGCCGATCTAGTCCGCCTAATTCTTCACGATCTTTTAGAGCTCCCAAGCACTCCGCATACTCCAATTCCCCCTTAGGCTACTCTAATTGCCCATCTGCCTCTTATGTCTGACTTCGTAGGATTTTTAATACACTTTCCAAGAAGGTCACCCATCCTAGTATTTCTCTCACCCCAGCACGCTTAACCTTGAAACTCTGATAAAATCCGGCGTGTTAGTGTTGATATAATTGTACCACCTTGTTGCATGAACCTTCGTCACCTAATCTCGGGCAAGTTAAGGTCTAACCGATTTTAAAACATTCTCGTAATGCATCTCCCCCCGAATTTAAAAGGATCTCTTATTCTTCCGACTACACAATTGCTACCTTGGCCTTTTTCAATCCTCGATATCCAACTTTCACCTGTATGTATGACTACTTTCCATCCTAGATTTCAAAATTCCCCATGGTGACGAAAACACCTTGGTCGTTGTTACTTATAAATACTTAGTTGTCGCCCTTTGATTTTCACTTGCCGCTATTAGGTAATAATCTATAGCAAATGCACATACATAGAAAATTTTAATAAAGTCTCATATACTTGTAGTCGATCGGTCTCTAGACTGATCTGGTGATCTATAAGGTGAAGTGTGCTCACGTCATCGTTTACCCACCATCCGCTCGTCGGCCTTCATCATCTCTTATCGAGTTCGAGGAATGTGTAGATACTTGACAACTCTGGTTTCCAGCCCGCCGGGATGTGGGTGGAGTGTCCGTAACACTTACCGGGGGTTCTTGGTCTAACGTAGTGCTCGCCATAGGAGCATACAGTGCGGTACTCGGGATCTCCTCTTCGGTGTCCCTACGAATTCTCTCATACGGATCGTGTCATAAGCTATCGGGGTCCTCCTTGGATGTCAAAAACTCTGTGAGGAATGTAGCCGGTCCTCAGGATCGATCTCAATGGAATAACCGAGGCTCCTCTGCTCGGCCCTGGATGCGGGTCTTGAATCTACCTAGGGGCCTTAGCACCTCCATTGTCCCCGAAGCCGATCTCTTAAACTCTCGCCACTCGGCACCTACCTACGAGGAAAAAGAGGTCGAAGCGATCTTTCCTAGACTCTGGCTCTATCGCACGATCTAAGACAAAAGGAAAGATGACATCCTAAATGTCCTTTAGCTTCCTGTTTATAGATGTGGTGCACAACACACTGATAAACAAGACTCTACTAGACACGGTCTGTAGACACTCCGAGGATGAACTTGTTACACCTCGCGTTTTGTACATTTGAATATCCCGAGTTAATGACGAGAAGTTAAGGACAAGACTATGTTCTAAAATTATTTTAACGCATTAGTAGATTATGAGCATTATTTATGGACGTTGGTAGTATGGAAATAATGAGAAAGGTTAAGGGTAAAAAGGAAAATTCGGAAAAGGGTTCATGGAAAATATTGGGGGAGGACTAAGTGGTAAAATGGGAATTTTGCAAAAGTTCAAGGAGGTTCATGAAATGGCCATGTTGGTCGTGTGACATGCATGGTGCATGTCCACATTTTTATTAATTTATAGGGGCTAAGTGTAAATTACAAAAAATACATGGGCCAAGGCTTGTTTAGAAGATAAAGTTGGTCATCTTTGACCACTTTAGGAAAATTCAAGGAAAAGAAAAGAAAATTCTAGAAAATAAAAGAAAGGGGAAAAGAAAAGAAAAATCTAGAGAGGGGGCATGTGCCCCTCACATGCATGCAATGTATTTATATAAGGGAGAGGGGTTGTTACACCTCGCATTTTGTGCGTGTTCGGAAAAATCGGGAATAAGTCGGAATGGTAGGAATTGAGGTTCCAATTGGATTCTATTAGCTGCAATTGATGTTTTTTAAAACTAGTGACGT
>NC_081353.1:19366245-19410571 GCF_029784015.1 Lycium ferocissimum
CGAGCCCTACCCCTGGGCCGGGTGCAGCCCGAAACCTCTAGTTTGGGCCCGCTCCTTTTAAGACGCTTGTCCCCCGTACCACCGGCTCGGGCCCCGGGCCCCAATCTGATTTTGGGGCTCGAGTCCTCCCCACCCGAAGAGAAAAATAACAATTCGATTGTTCCAAATACCAATTAGAATAAAGTAGCACGAAAGAATGAAAGAAAGTGAAGTTTCCTAAATGTCCTATAGCCTCTCGCAGATAAGTACAGAGCTCATCGTACAGATCCACGAGACTCTACTAGACACGCTCTTGTATTACAGACCGGGTAACCTAAGGCTCTGATCCCAACTTGTCATGAGCAAATTTCACTAAGTCATGTGGGCACCTACTTTTCCCACCTCGGTAAGCAAACCCTTATCCCAACAATCATAAAAGAATAAATAAAGTGGAAGGAGACAGAATAACATAATTCTTACTATAATAATAATAGAAAATGCGAAAGTAAATGAATACACCCCAGTAGATGGTCTGGTCATACAAGAGCATCTAACTAAATAGTACAAGTCTGAATCATAATAATACATCAATAGTCTCAAAACATGTCTCAGAAAGAAAATAAAGACATAGTAAAAAAAGAGACTTCAAGGTGGCGAACGTCCTCGTGCTCACCCTGTAAGACTCGAATCAGCAATCCTCGATATCAGCCACGAGGAGTAGAGGTCGATCCAACCTGGAAATCTTCATTCATAAAGGAAGCAATAAGTGCAGGTCAGTACAAACAACAAGTACTGGTAGGTATTATCGGTCGACTAAGACTAGCTAACGTATACAAAGGCAACAAAGCAAGATAAACACATAAACCAACAAGTATAAGTCAACACGAATTCATATCCATAATACAAGTCATCACCTATGTTATAGCATCCAAACCCAACTGTGCCAAGTCTCAGGTAATCAATTTGAACTAGTATATCATGATAGTATCACAACAAGTCACCAGAAACCAGAAAGTATAATGCAATACAATAACGTATGTATGATGAATGCAATGCATATGCACCTTTGTACAATATGTCCCGGATGGAATAACTCCACGTCTCGGCGATCATGACCCATGAGGGACCCGCGAAGTCCATGTACCACTCTCATGATCCCGATAAAGACCTCGAGCATCGGACACTCAATTATTCCCTGCAAGAAACATTGGACAACGTACACTCATTTATGTTTTATGCTCTCTGGCAAAGACCTCGGAAGCTATACTCTCTCACTTACCATCATCAGTACCATAACCATGCAATATCGATGAATCATGGAAATAAGTATGAATATGATACAAGATAATATCAATAACCAATTCAATCCCAAACAGTAACACCCCAGGGCACACGAGTAGTATCAATAATACGGCTACACGATAAGCCACAATGAATCACAATCTCATCTCAATACCGAATCAAGTGAAGTATCGCAATGTCATAGTCATGATATATCACTAGTCACAATTTTCAATATCTCAACAATGGCCACGAGCTAATAAGTAAATAGGACAAGATAAGTAAATCAACACAATAGGGTTGTTAGCCCCAAATCATACAACAAGGCCCAACCTAAGACAATATCCAACCCAACTTCACACCCGAAGGTTTACATGCATTCTCCGATAATATCGTCTAAACATACGCTTCGCTAATCGAAGTCTCACCATAAGGTAAATCATAACCTACCTGGAGAGCCGAACAGCAAAGTCTCTAAAACCAAACCTTAGTCTTCACCTTCCTTTTAACCTCGAGATAATGGAAATCTAAACATATCCAAATCATGAAATTAAAATCAAGAAGAACATCATTCAAACCTTATTTCTATTCAAGACCAAAATGTCATGACCCAATGGGAGAGCCATGACGGGCACTCAGAGCTAGCCTACTGAGTACCTCAAAACGTACATCTCATAATCATATCTGAGTGGGCCATGAAACTAACTCACAAATATCATAACTGAAAAGGGCACATGCTCAAAGGATATATATATATATATATATATATATATATATATATATATATATATATATATATATATATATATTGTACGCCATCAACTGTGCCCAAATATAAGCCGCCAAGGCTATCAAAGGATATAACAAAAATATAGACCGAGGAGGTCATAAAACATCTAGCTGTACACATCTGTCTACGAGCCTTTACATAGAGTAAATAACATAATAGGGATAAGATAGGACCCCGCCATGCCCATAAATATACACAAAAGAATCATACCACTCTGAACTGCAACTCCGTGTCAAGTGGAGTGCTCTTGTACCAATGTTGAAATAGTAGCCTAAGGATTTGTACCGTCTTCTTGTCTACTTGCGGGCATAAACACAACATCCTAAAACAAAAGGACGTTAGTACGGACAAAGTACTGAGTATGTAAGGCATTAAAGTAACATAAGAGAGAGATATAAGAAACTATAATGTAAGTAAATGCAAGCTGTATATTTGAACTGCCCCTGAGGGTAATTCACGTATATAATTACTATGCATCTGAACTGCCTCTAAGGTCTGAGGGTATGTATAAATACTGTGCATACATGCATGAGGTCGTACATATATATATACATATATGTGTGTGTGTATATATATATATATATCGTATATAACGCCTGTCATGCCGCCGTGGGAGTCCCATCATATCATATCGGTTGGCATCATTATCATGTATCATCATCATATGACCAGCAGATCAGGTTGTAATGCGTATATAACATTGTCACCTTCCCTATACCCCATACACATATATACAATAATAATACATAATATACATGCATATAGCGCCTGAGGGGTCTCGGGTCTATACATGCGTGTATATATATATATATATATATATATATAAATGCAACGCAAAGCATAGAACATGACAAGAGTACAAGTAACTCTAAATCTTGTATTGAATCTGAAGGAAAACTTTCTAAAGATGCATTATGGCGCATGAATCAAGTTAGTCGTCCCTAACTCTAAGAGTGGAACCATTATGGATTGACATTATGTGTACGTTTAGTTCACAAGGATCGTGCTAAGAGAAAGAAAGGGATAGCATTACATACCTCGTCGTCTCCTTGCTACTCCTCGCCTATCCTCCTGAATTTGCAAATCTACATTCAAGATGATTCACACTAAGTTTAAGTCGTTGAAACGCTTATAAGATCAAACTAGACTATTAGGTGAGCTAACAAAATTTGGGCAGCATCTTCCCTATATTACTTACTTCCACCAAATTCGAAAACAACTCCCAAAAACCAATAACAATTTCAACAATACCATAGCTAAGAGATTTATATTCAAATTGGACTCAAATCAATCCAAAACTTCTTTTCATAATCAATCCATACCAACAACTTCAGCACAATCCCTTATACACTTGTATAGAACACTTCCTTATCATCATTATCATCCCTCATAACAAGATTATACTCATAACATACTAATAATTATAGCTCAAGCTAATTTACAATTCAAAATATCATCAAATTCGTACTTGAACTTTTCCTCCAATTTCTTCTCCTCAAATCTTAGCATAATTACCAAATAAACTCATAAGTATGGAACTAAGATGAAATCTTACCTCAAAATTCAAGAACACTTCAATTTCAAGGTTACTCCACCTTAAAAATACTCACCCAAGCATCTTCAAGAAGACGGGATGAGTGTAGACCTCATTTAAAAACCCTAAACACTTTAATCTTCACTTTGATCTTTGATTTAGGCTTGGAAATATGTTAGAATATGTCTGGAGAGGTTTCTAGGGCTTTCTAGGACTTGGGGTTATATTAAAATGAAATAAAATGAAGAGGCAATCATAATTATATAATTCTGGAAACCCACCGCCTCAATTTTTACTGCCACAATTACTGGCCGTAATTCAAATTACGGTCCGTAACTTGAATCGTAAAATTTTATACATATCGTAACTTTCACTGTATTTCTCGGATTTGCGATCTGTAAATTGCATTGGAAAGATAACTTCCTGAACTTCAATTTTCATAGGTTATGCATTCCATAACTCCTCATATTCTAGGAGATATACGTCCCTCAAGTTGGACCAAAAATCCTGTCCAGAATTCTGCCAATTTTTTCCAAAGTTTCGACAAACTTAATTTCTTCAATTCGCTTGATCTCAGAACCTTTAAATACTTGTTTAAAACTTGTTAAAAGTCTTCCTTAACCTTATAGGGGTATCATAGCCTCTCTGGACTTACGTTAGTTGCTTACGACATGAAAACTTACGAGGTGTAACATCTCCCCCCCCCGGAAACATTCGTCCTCGAATGTTAAGCTCTTAGGAATTCTATAAAAATTTCGGCAGAGTTTTTCCTGTAACTATCGTACTACCAACCTGTCACAATAACCCGAAATATACAACGCCACACTGGGCTACAATAATCAATAATAGCAATAGCCTCACACGACTAATAATCACAAAAATTGAAACACTACGCACCAGAAAGTGATGGTGTATCTGTCTGGACCTCCTATGGAAGTGCAAATAAGTGCGGATAGCTGGACCTCATATCCTCTTTAGCTTCCCAAGTCATCTTCTCAATATTCTTATTCCTCTAAAATACCTTCACTGAAGCTACATCTTCAGTCCTCAATCTTCAAACTTGTCTATCTAAGATAGCAATGGGAACCTCTTCATATGATAACTGCTCCGTAACCTGAGTATCATCAACAAGTACAATTCTGGAAGGATTTCTAATAAACTTATGAAGTATCGATACATGAAAGACTGGATGGACTGATTCAAATTTGGAGGCAAATCTAACTTATAGGCCACATGGCCCACTCTACGTATGATAAGGTCCAATATATTGAGGACTAAGCTTACCCTTCTTGCCAAATCTCATGACGCCTTTCATGGGTGACACCTTCACGAATACCCAGTCATCAATTTGAAATTCTAAGTCTCATCGGCGGTTATCTGCATAAGACTTCTGACGACTCTGGGCTGCCATTAATCGATCCTGAATAAGTTTGGTCTTCTTCGCCGCTTGTTGGATCAAGTCTGGCCCTATTAACTTAGATTCCCCATTTCAAACCACCCGATAGGTGATCTACACTTCCGCCCATATAAGGCTTCATACGGCACCATCTGGATACTAGAATGATAGCTATTATTATATGCAAACTCAATAAGAGGCAAATGGTCATCCCAGCTACCTCTGAAGTCTAACACACATGCCCTTAACATCTCTTCAAGGGTCTAAATAGTACGCTCAGCTTGTCTGTTTGTCTGGGGATGAAATGATGTGCCAAGACTCATCTGAGTCCCCAAACCTTTCTGGAAAGACGTCCAAAAATTTGCTGTAAACTGAGCACCCCTGTCGAAGATAATAGATACCGGAACATCATGAAGTCGGACTATCTCCTTTACATAAAGCTTTGCGTAATCCTCGGTTGTGTAAGTATTCCTGACTGGCAGAAAATAGGCTGATTTAGTAAGTCTATCAATAATCACACTTATGGAATCATACTTACGCTGAGAATGAGGCAAGCCTATAATGAAATCTATATCAATTGCCTCCCATTTCCACATTGGAATTTCCATGGCTTGCAATAACCCACTGGGTTTTTGATGCTCAATTTTCACTTGTTAGCAATTAGGACACTGGGCCACGAACCTTGCTATGTCATTTTTCATTCCATCCTACCAATATAACTCTCTAATGTCATGATACATGTTCGTCGCTCCAGGGTGAATAGTATAACGGGAGTAATGAGTCTCCCTCATAATCCGCCGACGGAGTCTCGCAACATTAGGAACACATAATCTATCTCGATATCTAAGAACTCCATCTGCAGAAATCTCAAATGGTGACTTTTTCTTCTGAGGGGTTTTGTCTCTATAATAAATTAACATGGGATCTTCGTACTGGCACTCCTTCACCTCAGCTACTAAAGATGAAACTGTCGCATTATGAATAGTAACTCCCGGATCGCCCTAGTCCAAAAATCAAACTCTAAGGCTAGTTAACTGCTGAAGCTCACGAACTACCTCCCGTTTCTCTGGTTGAACATAAGACAAGCTACCCATGGATTTATGGCTAAGGGCATCGACTACTACATTCGCCTTCTCAGGAAACTACGAACCTCTATAAACCTTCTATAAATCTCCTGTAGTAGCCCGCCAAGCCCAGAAAACTATGAACCTCTGTTGGTGTTGTGGGTCTCGGCCAAGTCTTTACAGCTTTAATCTTCTGTGTATCCACCCACCCGAATACCATCAGCTTAAATAATGTGCCCCAGAATCATAGAATTCAACTAGAACTCACATTTAGAGAACTTTGCATACAGCTTCTGATCTTAGAGAACTTTAAGAACAGCTCGTAAATGGTTTGCATGCTCTACCTCTAATCATGAGTATACCAGAATATCATCGATAAACACAATCATGAACAGATCGAGAAAAGGCCTGAATACATTGTTCATTAAGTCCATGAATACTGTCGGTGCATTAGTCAATCCGAATGACATTACCCGAAACTCGAAATAACCATATCTAGTTCTGAAGGCTGTCTTCGGGATATCTTTCTCACTGACCCTCACCTGGTGATACCCTGATCTTAAATATATCTTCAAAAACCATTTAGCGCCTTACAATTGATCAAATAAATCATCAATTCTCGGAAGTGGATATTTGTTCTTTATTGTCACCTTATTCAGTTGCCTATAATCAATGCACATCCGTAAGGAGCCATTTTTCTTCCTCACAAATAACACTGGTGCTCCCCACGGTGACGTACTAGGCCTAACTAAGCCTTTCTCAAGCAAGTCCTTCAACTGCTCCTTCAATTCCCTTAACTCAGCCGGTGTCATTCTATAAAGAGAATGGATAGCGACTTAGTATCTGGTAATACGTCAACAGCAAGGTCAATCTCTCGTTCGAGCGGATGACCTGGAAGCTCATCTGGGAATACATCTGGAAACTCATTAACTACCGGGACAGATTGAAGAGTCGGAGGCTTTGCTTCTGTATCCTGAAACTGGACTAAATGATATATGCAACACTTGGCAATCATCTTTCTTGCCTTGAGATAGGAAATAAACCTACCTCTCAATGATGCTGTACCACTCTAGAATTGGTTCCCATGGAAACTGAAATCGAACCATCTTTGTTCTACAATCAACATTAGCATAACAAGAGGCTAACCAATCCATACCCATGATGTCATCAAAGAATACCATATCTAACTTAATCAAATCTGACATGGTATGACGATCACCGACTATGACCATACAATTTCTATATACCCGTCTAGCTATCACTGGGTCACCAACGGGTGTAGAAACGTCAAAAGGCTTGATTGACTCGGGTTTCACCCCAAGCTGACCAGCAATAAAAGGAGTAATATACGATAATGTAGAACCTGGGTCAATCAATGCATATATATCATGATAAAATATTGATAAATAGTATACTTGTCACAACATGGGGTGGAGACTCAAGATCCTATCGACCCACCAATGCATAAACGCGGTTCTGAGGACCGCTCAAACCGGGTTGTTACACCCCAACCTTGGGGGTTGTGGCCGGCACCCGAAGGCTCGAGCGAACCAATCGTGATATCTAAACTCTGTAATATAAATCGTAAGCTGACAAGGCCCAGTAACATATATGTGCATAACTGAGGCCGACCAGACCAACAAAATACACCAACACTAAATAATAGTCTGTAAGCCTCTAAGAGTACTAAAATGCAACAACTGGTCGGGAGAAGGCCCCGCCGTACCCAACCCCATATAAATATATGTATATACATGCATGCATCCTATTTGATGACTCTGACCAGCAACTCCGGAGAATAGAGTACGAGCATCCCTGCTGAACTTTAGTACCCTACTAAGAAAGGTACACCAATCCGTCCACCTGTACCTGTGGGCATGATCACAGCGTCCCCAAACAAAAGGACGTCAGCACGAATAATGTACCGAGTATATAAGGCATTAATAACAATATAATGAAAGTATGGAAAGAACATGAGATAGGATAAGTAACCTGTATATCTGATTTCCTCTTAAGGCGGATATCGTGCATGCTTAGCTTTTTAAAAAAACATTTTCATACATATATAATATAACTGTTAGTGCTGTGGAACGTACAGCCCGATCCATAAATGTTAGTGCTGCGGAACGTGTAGCCCGATCCATATATCATATCATCCAGCGTCAGGAGAATCATCATAACCTGCCCACTGCAGTTGTGTGCACAATAGGTGTCGTACCCGGCCAACTATAGCGCTGCTCGGTAATAAAAATAAATACATATATATAAGTGCAATGCAAGACTGGCCTCAGAAGAGATATCATAAGAAGAGTCGAAGTGACCTATCGTCGTTACCCTCCGACTATCGTTATTGTCGCTACATTCTTTATCTTTTCAATTCAAGAAACAACACGTGGAGATAGGAGATATACTTCAATAATGATTACATAAGTGATAAAGATCGTCTCAACTGAATAAAATACCATTAGCTCAACCTCAACCTGAAGAATAACAACCTTTTTCAAATCGACAAGGAAGATACGAGGTGCGGGAAAGTACTACTACACAAGCCATATTTAAATCAAGGAAACAAGCTTCACCATTAGGGAGTGAAATCAACTCAACTTTAATGGGAAAAGTATCACAATGAACATTATACTTCTCTCGGTAAAAAAGAAAGATAAGGAATGTGAGAAAATATTTCAATGTGAACTATTCATGAGAAGAAGTAAGGTTAATCATTTTGGATTAACCTCGATACATGTTTAACGGAAGACCTTTCAAATGATAACCAAACGAAATATGGAAGCATGGAGAGTTCTTTTATACAATTCATACAGGAATTAGATATTAGCTCATTCATTCTTGGATATGATCGACATAAGTCAACGGGATAACGTTTCAAAAAAAAAAATTCATTTGAATTCTAGTCATGCCAAGAAAAGAAGAAAAAAGCCCTACATACCTTAACGATGAAGTTATGTAGGTTTCCTGAGTCCTTGAATGCTTTAAAAATGATCACCTACATCACACAATCAACTTGGGATCAATTCCAAGTTCATAGCTTATGGAAATACTCATTGAGGCATTTCGTCGAACAACTTGCGAGCGTAAATTCGTAGGGTCATTTGTGATTTAATTTCTTCATTCAAGACTGCCATTTTTCTTCTCCTTTACTCCAAATCTTCCTTATCAATACATCCATAACTTCATAGCTCCAAATAATACATTTAAACCAAAAGAAACAGCCCAAACAATTAAATTCCTCCATAAGAGTTCATAAATTCATAAGGACTTGTTCTAGGGAATTCTCCTTCCAATTTCTATGTAAAACACTTGTAGTATATTAGGAGGATCATTAAGATGAGGAAACATATCTTAATTTATGAAGAACACTCCAATAAAAAGATTACTTCAAGTCAAAGAATTCTTCCGAGAAGCGAAATAGTGAGAAAATCACAATTCTATGATTGCCAGTTCCTTGCATTAGAGTTGATTGATTTGCACTTAGATTTGTTAGGATTCATGGAGGATTTCTTTGGAGAGTATATTAGGGTTTCCTTGTTCTTTGAAGATGAAGAAATGGGGATAAAATCGTGGAAAAAGTGATATATATACAAGGGCAAAAATTAAGCCACCGACTATGCCCACTGTTCCCGCAGTAGTTTCCACCCTTGGACGGAAATGCAAATATCTCTCTACTCTGACGTCATATCAATAAAGGGTAAAATGAACTGCAAACTAGACTCGTAGACCTTCAATTTGATAGGTGGATCACTCCATAACTCCAAGTGTATTGAGAGAAAAGTTAACTTGCGACGCCCTTTGTCGAATTTCGTATTACAACTCGTTTGACTTCCAAACTTAACAAGAGACCATTATACGATTCAAATACTTCATATCATTACTTTCTTATCATGTGGAGCACTCCTAATATCACCCAAAACTACAAGTTATCGTATTCCCAACTTGCCAACTTTTGACGAAACTCATGCTTCTTCGATTCATTCACCCTCCAAACCTTCCGCCACTTACTAATATTATTTATAGACTCTTATAACTATTTATATTAATAAGCTCAATCCCTTTTAACCTCAAGATAATTTCTTTTGAACTTGCGTTGACTAACTCATGATGCGACTTTAACGTGCGAAAATCCGGGGTTTAACACGGGTGCTCCACCCCTACCTCTACCACGAGCAGCTGAAGTCTGAGAAGTTTGCCTAGGAGGGCGTACAGATGATGAAGAACCAACTGCGGAACCTGTTGGCTGAGCTATACGTCTGCCAGCTCTCTTAGGGCAATCTCGTATAATCTGGCCTAGCCGATCACAAGTGTAACAAATATTTAGACCCAAACGGCACTGCCCAGCATGTAACTTACTGCACAGAGTGCATCGCGATAAAGATGGTCTCATCTGACTGGAACCACTTTTGATATGAGAACTGGAACTCTGAGCTGGCTCAAAACGAACGGGTCTATCAATCCTGGGTCCCAAAAACTGTGGAGCCGCACTAGCTGTTGAATAAGATGAGCGCCTGGAGAACTGCTATCTCGGACCACCTCTGGACCCACTAACAAATCCTGAAGATCTGGCCCTCTAACTCTGACCCCTATCATGCTCATGCTTAACCCTCCGCTGTTGCTGGCGTTTCTCAAGATTCTGAGTGTGCGCCTGAATGTGGGAAATATCCATACTTGACTAAAGTGAGGCCGTCAAGCAATCATCAACCAAATGTGGTCCCAAACCATTCGCAAATCGGTAGACACGGTCTACCATATCAGCTACAATAACTGAAGCATACCTAGCCAATGAATTAAAATAAAGACTATACTCCCGAGCACTTATATTCCCCAGTCTAAGATTTAAGAACCTATCAGCTCTGGCCCGTCGAATCTGTGGCGGCAAATAATGTTGAAGAAAGGCATCTACAAAATCCTGCCATACAGGTGGAGGTGCGCTAACCCCTCTAGAAGACATCCAGGTGTTATACCAATGAACAGAAACATCCCGTAATCTGTAAGAGGCCAACTCTACCGACTCAATATCTGAAGCATGCATCACCCGCAATGTCCTCAACATCCCATTTATAAAGTTCTGCGGGTCCTCATCTGGTTTCGACCCAAAGAATTCTGGAAGGTTTAAGTTAGTAAAATCACAAACTCTGGCACTAACAGCCCTATCACCATGACCCGTACCCTATCGCTGAGCCTGAACGGCTACTAACTGGGTCAACAACTGAATAGCCTCTCTCATCTCTTGACCTGAGGCATTTGATGGAGGAACTGAGGGGTGCTGGAGCTGGAGTTGGGGCTCCTCTATGCTTCTCTGGAGCGGGTGGAGTATGGGAGGACCAAGCTAGAACCTCGTTCTGAGACTCGCCCTCTTCTACATATGTAAGCAGTACTCGTCTAGTTCTCTTACCTGCCATTGACTTGCCCTTCTGGGTCGCTGTAGGTTTTCTCTTCACAAGCACCGCTGAAATCATAACACGCTATCAGAAAAGGAGAATCCTTATAACATGGCTCTATCGCGTGATCTAAGATGAGAAAGAATGGTCAATCATTCCTGTATACCCTGCAGCCTCCTGTTTATAAGTGTGACGCTCTTCACACCCATAAATAACACTTTACTGGACACGGCTCGTAGACAAACCCTAGGACGAACTGCTCTGATATCACTTTCGTCATGACCCAACCGGAGGGCCATGACGGGCATCCTGAGCTAGCCTACCGAGTACCTCAAAACGTACATCTCATAATCATATCTGAGTGGTCCATGAAACTAACTCACAAATACATAACTGAAAGGGGCACATGCTCAAAGGATATATATATATATATATATACACACGATATAAGACATCTAGCTGTACACACCTATCTACGAGCCTTTACATAGAGTACATAACATAATAAGGACGGGACAAGACCCCCCATGCCCATAAATATACACAAAAGAATCATACCACTCTGAACTACAACTCCGGATCAAGTGGAATGCTCCTGTACCAACGCTGAAATAGCAGCCTAAGGATCTATACCGTCTCCCTGCGGGCATGAACACAACATCCACAAACAAAAGGACGTCAGTACAGACAAAGTACTGAGTACATAAGGCATTAGAGTAATATAAGAGAGAGATATAAGAAACTATAATGTAAGTAAATGCAACCTGTATATCTGAACTGCCCCTGAGGGTAATTCACGTATATAATTACTATGCATCTGAACTGCCTCTAAGGTCTGAGGGTATGTATAAATACTGTGCATGTATGCATGAAGTGTGTGTATGTATATGTGTGTGTGTGTGTGTGTGTGTGTGTGTGTGTGTGTATGTGTGTGTCCTACCATGCCTCTGTGGGCATCCCATCATATTGTATCGTCTGGTATCATTATCATTATCATCATCATCGTATCATCATCATATGACCAGCTGATCAAGTGGTAATGCGTATATAACGTCGTCACCTTCCCCATAGCCCATACTCATATATAATACATAATATACGCGTATATAGCGCCTGAGAGGTCTCGGGTCTATATATATATATATATATATATATATATATATATATATATATATATATATATATATATATATATATATAAAAAAAAAATGAAATACAACGCAAAGCATAACGCACGATAGGAGTACAAGTAACTCTAAAGATTGTATTGAATCTGAAGGAAAACTTTCTAAAGGTGCATTATGGAGCATGAATCAAGTAAGTCATCCCTAACTCTAAGAGTGGAACCATTATGGATTAACATTATACGTACGTTTAGTTCACAAGGATCGTGCCAAGAGAAAGAAAGGGATTGCCTTACAAGCCTCGTCGTCTCCTTGCTACTCCTCGCCTATCCTCCTGAGTTTGCAAATCTACATTCAAGATGATTCACATTAAGTTTAAGTCGTTGAAACTCTTATAAGATCAAACTAGACTATTTGGTGAGCTAACGAAATTTGGGCAAAGATCTCCCCTATATCACTTACTTCCACCAAATTCCAAAACAACTTCCAAAAAACAATAACGACATCAACAATACCATAGCCAAGAGATTTATAATCAAATTGGACTCAAATCAATCCAAAACTTCTTTTTATAATCAATCCATAACAACTTCAAAGACAATCCCTTATATACTTATATACAACACTTCCTCATTATCATTATTATCCCTCATAACAAGATTATACTCATAACATACTAATAATTATAGCTCAAGTTAATTTACAATTCAAAATATCATCAAATTCATAGTTGAACTTTTCCTCCAATTTCTTCTCCTCAAATCTTAGCATAATTACCAAATAAACTCATAAGTATGGAACTAAGATGAAATCTTACCTCAAAATTCAAGAACACTTCAATTTCAAGGTTACTCCACCTTAAAAAATACTCACCCAAGCATCTTCAAGAAGACGGGATGAGTGTAGACCTCATTTAAAAACCCTAAACACTTTAATCTTCACTTTGATCTTTGATTTAGGCTTGGAAATATGTTAGAATATGTCTGGAGAGGTTTTTAGGGCTTTCTAGGACTTGGGGTTATGTTAAAATGAAATAAAATGAAGAGGGTATCATAATTATATAATTCTGGAAACCCACCGCCTCAATTTTTATGGCCATAATAACTGGCCGTAATTCAAATTACGGTATATAACTTGAATCGTAAAATTTTATACAGACCGTAGCTTTCACTGTATTTCTCGAATTTACGATCTGTAAATTGCAATGGAAAGATAACTTCCTGAACTTCAATTTTCATAATCCATATCTCCTCATATTCTAGGAGATATACGTCCCTCAATTTGGACTAAAAATTCTGTCCAGAATTCTGCCAATTTTTTCTAAAGTTTCGACAAACTTAATTTCTTCGATTTGCTTGATCTCAGAACCTTCAAATACTTGTTTAAAACTTATTAAAAGTCTTCCTTAACCTTATCAGGGTATCATAGCCTCTCTGGACTTACGTTAGTTTGCTTACGATACAATCGACGCGGAAATTTACAAGGTGTAACACCAAATTCCCAACTAGGGGTGCTCATGGGTGAGGTTTAGGTTAAAACCAAAACCAAACCAATCTAGTCGATTTTTAAAATTATTAAAACCAAACCAAATCAAATATAATACATATTCATCGGTTTGGTTGTAGTCAGTTAGGTTCGGTTTGAGTCGGTTTTTCAGTTTTTAAGAAAATTAACGGTATTTCTCTCTTTTATGTTTTTCCCTACAATTAGGAGAGAATTGTATATCCTTTTCCAATTTATAATCCGTTATTACCCTTTTCTTGCATTATGGAGAAAATATCTTAAGATTTATGATTTTAATTAAGTGAATAAAGTTTATAAGAAATAATAAAAAATAAATCTAGGTAAATCTCATATAGTTGTTTCTTTGAATAAATGAGTTTGAATTCATGGATTTCCTTTTTTAAAATCGGGTTACAGTATAAATTTCATTAGCCTATTAGAGATAAATAAAATTTTGCATAAAAAGTATTTTGTAACGACCCGCTTGGTCGTTATAGTCTTTCCGGCACTTTCAACCCATTCCCGAGCTTAGTTAGCTCACATTTGACCTGAGGGGACCGTTGACACATTTTTTAAGGTATTTAGATTTGATTCGGGCGACTTTTTGTGAAATTTAGGCTTAAAGCGAAAAAGAGTTGACTCAAAGTTGGCTTTGGGGTAAACAGACCTTTTACGAAAATTCGTCAATTCTGAGAGGTCCGGAAGGTTTTTTAGAACTTGTTTGTATATCTGGTTCGGTTCCCCATGCACTCGGGTGCATTTTGGGACTTGGGTTGGGATGTTAAAATTGAGGTATCGGGGGTGACTCAGTCAACGAGACCTTTATTAGGAATTCTGAGTTCACGAGTGCATTCGTAGCATGTTTTTATATGTGTCTGTGTTTGTGGTTTATTAGAAGATGGCCTCGGGTATTAGTCGGGATTTCGAATTGAGATTGTGTTTATTTCGGAAAAAATCTGTGCTGGTGTCCACCCAGGCGGCACCATTACCGCAATAGCGGTACCGCTAGAGCTGTGGTATTGGCCACTGTGAAGGCCCAATGCTTTTGTTGCTCGACCGACTAGGCGGTCTGAGTGGACGTTGGGGCTGTACCGCCGTAGCGGTCCCGCTGCCGCCGTATCGGTATCGAGCCTGTTATATTCATTAATTGTGCATTACAAGCCCTTAGTCTCTCATTTATTACTATTCCGAAAATTGAGCTTTGGGGAGAAATTCTAGAGGATTCTTAGTGACTTTCTTGATCTCAAGGCTCAGCAAAAAGGAAAGGCTAAGGAGTGATTGTTGGTGTTATTATTGTTCAGCCTTCCAGGCAGGTTATGGCTTAGCCTATGTTGAGACTTCATTTGGCGAAGCATATATTTAGATGATATTGTCAGAAAAAGCATGTAAACCTTTAGGTATGAAGTTAGGTTGGATATTGTCTTAGGTTGGGCCGTGTCATGTGATTGGGATTAGCCACGCCGTTGTGTTGTGATTTGATTTGTTCTATTACTGTTGGTTCGATGCCACTTAATGATAGTAGATATTAGAGACTATAGATACATCTTGATCATGATATTGTAGTATCTTATTTGTTGACGTTTGATACGACGATAGTGTTCTATATGACTTGTGTAGTCTTTTCATGATATTGTTGGTGAACCCATGCTTGGTACGTGATATTTGATTTGATCATTGATGCTGAACTCATACATTGCACACATTCTCATCCTTCATGATATATTGTTGATACATTGATGATACTTGAGGAAACACTATGATGAGCTGGGCTCAGTTTGGATGAGGGTGACGTGAGGTCCGATATACGATGGTTGTCCCGAAATTGTGGTTGTGCGGTAGCGGTATCCAGGTTGTCGCCGGACCACAAGGTACATGGACTCCGCGAGTCCCCTATGGGTTGTGCTGATAAAGATCCTCCGTGGGAAAAGATCCGGAGTCTCGTTACCGTAGAGCAAAGATCCAAAACGAGTGGTACATGGACTTCGCGGGTCACACATGGGTTGTGCTACCGAGACGTTGATGCCATCGTCTGGAGTACATGTGTACACAACATTGCATTGCATTTGCATTCACACGTTATTGTCTTGCATTGCACTATGGCTTATATTATGATGATCTAGTGATTTACTTGTGTTATTTGAATCCAGATTGGATATATTGAGACTTGGCATAT
Organism: Lycium ferocissimum; assembly: GCF_029784015.1. Classification (NCBI taxonomy): domain Eukaryota; kingdom Viridiplantae; phylum Streptophyta; class Magnoliopsida; order Solanales; family Solanaceae; genus Lycium; species Lycium ferocissimum. The sequence continues at coordinate 19,382,480 of NC_081353.1, forward strand.
TTAGGTGTAGATGCTACAACCTAGATGATGACGTGTACTTGATCCTGGCTTGTTTTTTATTTATACTTGTCGATTTATCTGCTTACCTTACTTTATTGTCTGAATTATGTTAGCTAAACTTAGTCGGCCTATGATACCGCCAAGACTTGTGGTTTTGTACCGACTCGCGCTGTCGCATTCCTTTTATGAATATAGAATTCTAGGTTGGATCTACTTCTGTTTCTCATGGCTAATAGTCGCTTCGAGATTTGCTTAGAGTCTACAGGGTAAGCACGAGACGTCCGCTGCCTTGAAGATTCTTCTCTATTTATGTCTTATTTTTCATTCTGAGATATGTTCAGGCTTGATGTATTATTGATATTCCAGACTTATATATTTCTAGTTAGATGCTCTTTTATGGATTAGACCAGACTCTGGGGTGTATTTTCTTATTTCCGCACTGTTTCTATATTATTACCGTTAGACTTACGTGTTTTATTCTCTATTATTTATTTACGTTTTTACTATCGTTGGGTTGAGGGTTGGCTTACCAAGGTGGAAAAGGTAAGTGCCTGCACGACTTAGCTAAATTGGGTCATGACAAGTTAGTATTAGAGCCCTAGGTTACCCAATCTATTACACAAGAGCGTGTCTAGTAGAGTCTCGTGGATCGGTACGATGAGCTTCGTACTTATCTGTAAGAGGCTATAGGACATTTAGGAAATCTCGCTTTCTTTCCTTCTTTCGTGCTACAATATTCTAATTGGTATCTGACTCTTATCTCTTCTCTCATAGATGGTGAGGACTCGAGCTACGATAGCCCAAGACTAGGTGCCAGAGCCCGCAGCGACGGCTGGCACCATAGGGCGCAGAAGAGCTAGAGGGCGCAGGGCTGCCCCAGCCAGGGGTAGAGCTCCTGCGGTAGGATAGCGGCACGAGAGATCTTCATCTCCAGAGCCTGAGGTACAGTAGGATCGAGCCTAGGCCGCTGAGGATTAGGTGGCTCCAGCACAGGCACACCCTCAGGCCATGTCAGATCAGATGATGCAGGACACCATGGCTCGTGTTCTACTCCACTTAGATGCCCAACAGGCTGCCGCTGGTGTCACTACTTCTCGCGGACTAGAGTTGGGGCGCAGACCCCTAAGCAGATACCTACTCATGTAGCACGCCCCGCTGCAGCTATGGCTCCTCGTATTGATGCAGTGCTAGCCTCGGGGGAGGATCTCAGACCCGTGGCGGGCCTTGCTATGACCGTGATTGATCAGGATCTTATTGGGAGGATTAGGAAGTTAGAGCTGTCGAAGTTTTCGGGTACTTCTGCAGAGGATGCGTATGAGTTCATCTTGGATATGCATGAGTTGATACATAGGATGGGGATCATAGAGTCTCATGGAGTTAACTATGTGCCCTACTAGTTTCGCGGAGACGCGAAGACTTGGTGGAGGTATTTTGTTGCTTGCAGACCTGAGTGTTCTCCTCCCCTGACTCAGACTTAGTTCTACTAGGCCTTTCTTGAGAAGTGTGTGCCTCGGTCTTTGAGAGAGGCGTACAGGGAGGAGTTTCTATATCTACAGTAGAGGGGTTTGTCTGTGGAGGCCTATGTGATTCGCTATCTGTATCTGGCCCGTTATTCTACTCCCTTGATCCCTACTAAGCCTGACAGGATTAGGCATTTTGTCAATGGGCTAGTCAGTTCTGTTTAGATTCCATGCCTTCAGATGCAGGCTATGGGGCCTTCCTTCCAGTCCATCGTTGAGCATGCTTCTTTGGTTAAGGCCGCTAAGGCCCGTGCAGTTAGAGGTGGTGGTGAGAAGAGGCAGCGTTAGATTGGGAATTATGGTGGTTCTAGTTCGAGGGGCACCAGTCAGTCTTCTAGGCCATATCATTCATATTCCGGCAACCCTGTGCACTCAGCTTTGCGGAAGCCCGAGTGAGACACCGAGGGCGAGCTCCTAAGAGCTCATTTTCTCGGCGGTAGACAAAGGTTATTTCGGCCGGTTCCACGACTTCGGTATCGCCTTTCGCCCTCTCAGGTCTATTTTGCATATGGAGAGATTAGGCATATTTCTAGGAGATGTCCCCGAGCCAAGCGAGATTATCAGCCACAGAGGACTCCGACATCGTCGGGTGGTCGAGGTGGTGCTTCTCAGAGGGGCTGTGCTCAATCAAGCCACGGTGGTTCTCAAGGTTCTAGAGGTGGATCCTAGGCAGTTAAAGGTGAGTCCCAAAGTGCGAGAGGGGGATCTCAGACTGATTGTGGTGGAACCCATTGTTACTTGTTTCCGGCTAGGCCCGAGGAAGAGGCCTCAAATGTTGTTATTTCAGGTACCATTTCTGTCCTTCATAGAGCAGCACCTATGTTATTTGATCCTGGATCCACTTATTCGTATGTGTCTGCAGATCATGTCATTAATTGGGATTTGCCTTATGATAGCATAGCTGTACCTGTTTATGTGTCTACTCTGGTTGGAGATTCTGTTGTGGTTGGTCGAGTTTATCGGTCGTGTTTGGTTACATTTATGGGGTATGACACTTGGGTAGATTTGATGAATCTTGATATGGTGGATTTTGACGTTATCTTGGGTATGACCTGGCTTTCTTCTTATTACGCAATCTTGGACTATTCCGCCAAGACAGTCACTTTAGCCATGCCAGGCATTCCTAGACTTGAATGGAGGGGTACTCCTAGCCCCGCTCCGAAGAAGATCATTTCCTTCCTTCAGGCGAAGGAATTAGTCAATAAGGGGTGTTTAGCTTATCTGGCTCATGTGCGTGACACGACTGTTGCATCTCTACCCCTTGAGTCTATTCCTATTGTGAGCGAGTTCGCGGAGGTATTCCCGTCTGATCTGCCGGGTATGCCACCCAATCGCGATATTAACTTCTATATTGATTTGGATCCGGGCACTCGCCCTATTTCTATTCCGCCATATCAGATGGCACCTGCCGAGTTGAGAGAGCTTAAGGAGCAATTGCAGGATTTATTAAGCAAGGGGTTCATTAGACCGAGTGTCGCCCCTTGGGGTGCTCCTATGCTATTTGTGAAGAAGAAAGATGAAACCATGAGGATGTGCATTGATTATCGCTAGTTGAACAAGATTACTATTCAGAATAAGTGCCCTATGCCTCGTATTGATGATCTATTTGACTAGCTTCGGGGTGATTCAGTGTTTTCGAAGATTAACTTGCATTCAGGCTACCACCACTTGAGGATCAGGGCTGAGGATATTTCGAACGAGATATGGACACTATGGTTCCTGGTGATGTCATTTGGGCTTACCAATGCCTCAGCTGCATTTATGACTTTGATGAATGGCATCTTTAGGCCATTCGTTGACTCCTTCGTGATTGTGTTTATTGATGATATCTTGGTGTATTCCAAGAGTAGAGAGGAGCATGAGAGTCATCTTAAATTTCGTTCTTGGGCTGTTGAAGAAGAATAGCTTGTTTGCTAAGTTTTTGAAGTGTGAGTTTTGGTTGGAGTTTGTGGCATTCTTGGGCCATGTTGCGTCTAAGGATAGGATTATGGTTGATCCACAGAAGATTGAGGCTGTGAGGGGTTGGGCGAGGCCCACTACTGTTACTGAGGTTCGTAGTTTTATGGGTTTGGCCAGTTACTACCGCTATTTTGTGAAAGGTTTGTTGCTATTGCTTCGTCCTTGACCAGAATGACTCAGAAGCATGTTCCCTTCCAGTGGTCCGATGATTGTGAGGACAGCTTTCAAAAGCTCAAGATTCTTTTGACTTCAGACCCGATCTTAGCATAACCCATTGAGGGTAAGAATTTTGTGATCTATTGTGATGCATCCCGTATGGATTTGGGTGATGTGGTTGATGTAGGAGGGTAGAATGCTAGCTTATGCTTCCCGTCAGTTGAAGATCTATGAGAAGAATTACCCTACCCATGTTTTGGAGTTGTTGGCCGTGGTCTTTGCTTTGAAGATTTGGAGGCATTATTTGTACGGTGTCCATTGTGAGGTTTTTACCGATCACCGTAGCCTTCAATATATGTTTACCCAAAGAGATCTTAATTCTAGGCAGCGCCGATAGATGGAGCTCCTGAAAGACTATGACATCTCTATTCTTTACGATCCCGGGAAAGCTAATGTTGTAGTTGATGCCTTGAGTCGCAAGGCAGTGAGTATGGGGAGTCTAGCTCGTTTGATTGTTTTCGAGCGTCCGTTGGCCATGGAGGTTCAGACTCCGGCCAACAGTTTCGTGCGCCTTGATATTTCAGCCCTAGGTAGGGTTTTGGCTTGTGTAGAGGTCAGGTCATTTTTATTGAATCAGATCAGAACTCATCTGTTTAAGGATGCTCAGTTGAGCAAGATTCGGGATAGAGTTTTGTGGGGTGAGGCCAAGGAGGCCATGATTGATTCGGAGGGCATTTTGAGGATTAAGGGACACGTGTGCGTTCCTCGTGTTGGTGATTTAATTTAGTTAATCTTGAATGAGGCTCATAGCTCTCGATATTCCATCCATCTAGGGGCGACTAAGACGTATCATGATTTGAGGCAGCACTATTGGTGGCATCGGATGAATAGAGATATAGTTGATTTTGTGGCTAAGTGTGGGAATTGTCAGCAAGTAAAGTATGAGCACCAGTGACCTAGCGGTGTACTTCAAAGGATGCCCATTCCCCAGTGGAAGTGGGAGAGGATTGCCATGGATTTTGTTGTAGGTCTTTTGAAGACCTTGGGCAAGTTTTATTCTATTTGGGCGATAGTTGATTGGTTGACTAAGTCCGCTCATTTTGTTCCGGTTCAGATTTCTTATACCGCGAAAATGTTAGTCAAGTTATACATTCGGGATATTATGAGGTTGCATGGATTTTCTATTTCTATCATATCTGATCGGGGTACTATCTTCACTTCCCGTTTCTGGAGGGCTTTTCATAAGCAGTTGGCTACCCGATTGGATGTTAGTATAGCTTTTCATCCCTAGATCGATGGGCTATCCGAGCGAACAATTCAGGTGCTCGAGGACATGTTTAGATCTTGTATTATTGATTTTGGTGGTCATTGGGATCAGCACTTACCATTGCGTAGTTTGCATGCACAACAATGCTTATCATTCGAGTATTGGCATGGCGCCTTTTGAGGCTTTATATGGTAAGAGATATAGATCTCCGGTTGGCTGGTTTGATGGGTTTGAGATTCAACCTTGGGGTACGGATCTGTTGAGAGAGTCCCTTGATAAAGTGAGAGTTATTCAGGCCATGCTTTTGGCAGCTCAGAGTCGGCAGAAGATGTATGCGGACCGGAAGGTCCGAGATCTAGAGTTTGTTGTTGATGACCAAGTTCTATTGAAGATTTCAACCATGAAGGGTGTTATGAGGTTTAGAAAGAGAGGTAAGTTAAGCCCCAGGTATATTGTCCCATTTGAGATTATTGACCGTGTGGGCGATGTTGCTTATGAGTTGGCCTTGCTGCCAGGCTTGGCGGGAGTTCATTTGATTTTTCATGTCTCTATGCTGAAGAAGTACCATGCCGATGGTACTTACATTACTCGTTGGGATTCGATATTGCTTGATGAGAATTTGACCTATGAGAAGGAGCCTATTGCGATCTTAGATTGGCAGGTTTGAAAGTTAAGGTCAAAGGAGATTGCTTCTGTGAAGGTGCAATGGAAGCACCATCCTGTTGAGGAGGCTACTTGGGAAACTGAGTCTGACATACATAGCCAATACCCCCAGTTGTTCGCTGATTCAGGTACTTCCCCGCTCTTTTCCCTTCTTCGCTCGAGGACGAGCGATGGTTTAATTGGTATTTGATGTAATGACCCGCTTGGTCGTTATAGTCTTCCTGGCACTTTCAACCTTTTCTCGAGCTTGGTTAGCTCACTTTTGACCCGAGAAAATCATTGACACTCTTCCCGAGGTGTTTAGATTTGATTTGGGCTACTTTTTGTGAAATTTGGGCTTAAAGCGAAAAAAAAAGTTGACTCAAAGTTGGATTTTGGGTAAACGGACCTTTTTTGGAAATTCATCAATTTCGAGAGGCCTAGATGGCCTTTTAGAACTTGTAGGTATATCTGGTTCGGTTCCCAATGCACTCGGGTGCATTTTGGGACTTGGGTTTTGAAGTTGGAATTGAGGTATCGGGGGTTGACTCAGTCAACGAGACCTTCGTTGGGAACTCCGAGGCCACGAGTGCATTCGTAGCATGTTTTTATGTGTGTCTAGGTTTGTGTTTTGTAAGTAGATGGCCTCGGGTATTAGTCGAGATTTCAGATTGAGATTGTGTTTATTTCGGGAAAAATCTGTGCTAGTGACCGCCCTTGCGGCACCATTACCGCCAGAGCGGTGGTATTGGCCGCTGTGGCGGCCCAGTGCTTTTGTGGCTCAACCGTCTCGGAAGTCTGAGTAGACGTTGTTGACACCTAATTTTCACCTCATAGAACGCGTATTTTAATTTTCAAATTTTTCGAGTCCAAGACGGAGTAAGGATGCCCTTAAAAAAATGAAAAATTTAAAAATCCCGAGAAAATTGCAAGGATTGTCGTTTAATTATTATTTTCCTAAAAATTAGCAATTACAAGAAATTATGAGCTATTCACTTTCATAAATATAATTCAAAAAAGAAAATACGTATCCCGCTCCGTCTAGCTCGGGAAAATTGTTAATCAAGACGACATATGAATTACGGCTTATTTTTTACCGCATTTTTCACATTCTTAAATATCCTCCGGAACTATATCAATATTAGGCTCGTTTTTAAGCTAATATTTTAAATTTGTGAGTTTTAAATTTTAAATTAGTCTAAGTAATATTTTATTGAGATATATATGTTATTTAGAAATGGCAACGGCTTTTAAGGTTTGCTATTCAGTCTAATTAGCGGCATTTCATGGTTGTTGTACGCCGGATTTTTGAGGGCTTCTATCCTCTATCGTGTTTTCTTATGGTTGCCAGGTTTATTTTCGCACAACTCGTTTGTTTTGATCTTGAATTTGACTCGAATGGGGATGTTGCTCGGTTTCTTCATTGTGTGTAGTTGCCATGGGCGGAGCATCGAAGCTTTTAGCAATCTTGTGCATTACATACAACAAATGAAGGACCCAGGGATAATTTCCCATGAATCCGTTCAAGTTGAGTACCATGCTTTGGGGATTTCATCTTGTTTTTGTACCAATCTAGTACTATTATACCGTTAGAATGTAGCATTTTTGTTTTATTAGTGACGAGGCGTACTATCCTATTTTTGATGATTTTTATTTGCAATTTTAGGGTACAATTAGGAGGATTCTAGCTGTCTTCTGTGATTTATATGAAGTTTTGTTGGCTATGGCACGAATTAGTACAATTTGTTGGAAAATTTGTTTGTCTTTTATTGAATTTTGAAATTGTTTGAATTAGGGTTTAGGAATTCGGGGGAAACCCGGTTATTGTTATGAAATCCTTTCCATTTCTATTCCTAAACCCTATTTTTGGTGCTATAAATAGAAAAGTGGTTGCCATTTTAAGGGGGCTTTTTTCTGAAAAATGGAGAAGAGGGGAAAAGGGGTTCTAAATTCTCATTATTAGAATCCTATTGAAATATCAAGTATACTCTATATGCACTATTTGAAATACTATAATATACCCATACTATACATATATTATCCGAAAATATTCCACAATAGACTATAAAAATTCAAAAGGCAAAGGCTGTTTTCTTTTGAAAAGAATTTTTGGTGTTGGTGTTGAAGTTTGATCCAACCCCTCCTCTTTGATCTTTTGGTTGCCCCACTAAAAGGTAACACTCCATTTTAATCCATTCTATTCCTATCTTTAGCTTACTCTATGTATTAGCTTGTGAATGATTATTTGAAAACTGTTTTTTTTTAAGACACTGTTTTATGAATAATCAATGTTTTATGAATATAGTTGGTATATGCATGTTGATGATTTGTTCATAATAATATGAAGGTTGTTTGTTTGTGAATGATTATTTGAGAGTTGTTTTAGATATTGTTTTATGTATATAGTTGGCATATATATATCTTGTGAGGATCTGTTAATAATAATATGAAGGTTGTTTGTTTGTTGAATGATTGTTTCAAAGTTGGTTTTTAAGATACTATTTATGAATATAGATGGTATATACATGTTGATGATTTGTTCTTGACTGTTTATATGTTGTTTTGATGAGCTTAACATGTTATTAAGTTATAACAATAGCATAATGAACTTTAGGAGGGTTCTGAGTATTAGTGTTAGGTGTTAAGGTTTAAAGCAAGTCAAAAAATAAAGTAGATTTTGACTTTGGTTCTTGGCTACTAAATTTAAGATGTTAGAGCTTCCTTCTTCCATTCTTATGATTATTTAGTTATGGTTCTGTGGTTTGAGCACTTCTAGTCCTACTATGGCAGTTTTGGTTCATTTCATTTGATTTGTTACAGCATTTTGAGCAAAATGTGGGCTATTGATCTGATTTGTAGTTAAAGGTAATGTTCTTGTCCAAAGCTGTATAGAACTTAAAAAAATAAACTTATGTTTCTCATGTTCATTGTTAAAAATTGGGACCTAGCCCACATGATGTCCTGAAATGATTCTAGAAATGGTTAAATGATCTTAAAATAAGAACTGGTACTGAAAAATGAACTTACGTTTTATTATCTTTTTGAACTGGTATGTTTTGAGTATGTGTCTGAGGATTTTTGAGGTTTGTTACCTGTTTAGATCTATAGGGTCCTCTAGGACCAACTTAGGCTAAAAATGATCTTCAAATCCTGAAATATAGTGCTTATGTTGTGTTGTTTACATATGTTGGAATGAAGGAGGAGTTTAAATCTCTGATTGCTTGTTGTATTTGCATTTCTTTTTAACCAGTCCTTCCCTTTTAAAAGCCTGATTCTCCTCAATATGTTCTTGACAAAAAAAGGGAAAACTCCCAAGTCCCTCTAATCCCCTTATTTTTTAAAGGCAGAAGGGTCCAGAACCCCCCTGAACTTGTCGATTTTTATTCAAAGGTACACCTAAACTTTACGTTGGCCTAATTACCCCCTAAACTTGAAAATATGATAGGCACGACCCCCCTGGACGCTGACAACCCATGGAGGTGGTCAACACGCGCTGCCACATGGATTTTTTTGTCCATGTGGCATTTTTTAAAGGATAAAATATATATTTTTTACTTTTTAAGTTCAACAATTATTTGAATCATCTTTTTCGGGCCAAATCTGTAAAAAAAAGAACTTGAAAATATTTTGACTATAATTTTTTTATTTGCCTAAAGATAATGATATTCTAATCAAGTTATTTTTATATAAATATTTTGACTATAATTTTTTTATTTTCCTAAAGATAATGATATTCTAATCAAGTTATTTTTATATATTTGGACGGGGAAAAAGAAGAAATACACGGAAGAACAAATAATCATTGAATCTAAAAAAGAAATCAAATAAAATATTAACCAAATATTTTATGAATTTGACCCGAAAAAAATAATGCGCAGTTGAAATAAATAGTACTTGCATGAAAAGAAAAATACACAATATTTTTGTAAAAAATACACCGTCTAAACTTCATTACTTTTGCTCAACCTTATTTTTATTTGAATAAAATAAATAGAATTTCAAGTTGAAACTTTCAACTAAGTTATTTAGATTTGGATCCGAAAAAAAAAAAAAAAAATACATAGCTAAAATAAATAATCATCATATCGAAAAAGAAAAAAACACAATTTGGATAAAATATGCAATGTATATAAGAAAAACCAATAAGAAATACAATTGGATCAAATAAAATCATTATATTGATTATGTGACAATTAATAGTTGAAAAATATCCCATTTGGAAGCTGATTTTTCGATTTTTCACCCATCCACACGCCTAAAAGAGAGTGTATCCACGCTCTTTGCCACATCAGCGTCTAGGGGGGTCCAGGCTATCATATTTTCAAGTTGAGGGGGGTAATTAGGCCAACGTAAATTTTAGGTGTACACTGAATAAAAATCGACAAGTTCAGGGGGGTCCTAGACCCTTCTGCCTTTTTTAAACTAAGTAACTCAGGGACCGCTTTGCTCTTATGAATACATTTTGCCATCCCTGTACTTTGCTAAGTATTTTAAAAGCGAAAATGATCTCATCTATCTATTTTGTGGAACCTAAAATAGTTAAGTATGGATTAAAGCCTCCGAAATTGGGTTATCTGTTAAAAATGAGAACTTGATGAGTTTATAACATGTCTAGTTTATTCTTCAGTGTGACTTGAGTCTTGTTTTGGACTTGTGTGTATATCTGCCACTTGTCTAAGGCATTGTTGATATGCTCAAAGGAGCCTGTTTTGATTAGGTAACCTCCAAACACCCTTTTGTTTGTCAAACCATATAGAAGAATATGAAGACTAGGTTTAACCTTAAAAAGAGAAGTCTGGAACTAAGTTAAGAAGTGGTCCTGTCTCCCTTTTTTTCCCCCTATGTTTTGATACTAGAACTTGAATATCTGTATTTCTCTACACATTGTTGAACCATATTAAGTTCCTAAGGACTGGTTATGGCTAGGCTGCCTCTTAAAAAGACTTGATTCAAACTTGTAAGGCCGGTGGCATCTAATGTAGTGCTAAAACTAAACCTAGAATTGGTACGAGTGAAACTATCTTTCTTTGAAATGCTGTGAAAATGTGGTGATGAGATCCTTAAATATGCTTTGAAAATCCAAGTATGTGGTCTGTTGCCTTATAAGTTTTTTTTTTAAAACTTGAATTCTTGGTTTCTTTGAACAACTGTGTGGTTATGGAATTTTTTGAAGATGAATACTGGTGATTTGTGAGACTGTTCTTGCTTTGTATGAATATTGTTTTGTCTTTCTTTGGTCCTGCTGAGTGTCCATTAAAGGTTTGAGTTGATTTTGGACTTGTCTTGTGGATTTCTAAACTTATTGGAAATTATGGTAACTGCTGGCAGATTATATGGCTTTTTTGAAATAAGAATTTGAGTGAGAAGAGTAGTTCCAGGAGGCCTATGTCACTTATTGTTTGTCTTGTTGATTCCCTTGGCTATTTGTTTTGATTAACCTTGCGACTTAAGCACTTTGTTCTCCCTTCCCTGCTTGTTTGAATTATGCCATATCATGTATCATTTGCATCCTTTTGGGACTTTTAGGATTTGTCTTGATTTACTTTAACTTGAACTTTCTGTGTGTGAAACCTGCATTGATCATTCTTGACCTACACTTATGCCCTTAACTCCTCTGTGTCACCTTGAGAGTAAAACTGAGAATCTTGGACTATTTTGAACTTGTAACTTGCATCACTTGATAGTTTGGTCAGGTTTTGAGTTGAACTGGTCTCTTGTACTCAATCCTATTTCTATGACCTTTTGTTTGAAAATTTGAAACTGCAATGAACTAAACATTAGATTACTTTGAGAACACATTTTTGGACTAATCTAATTCACTCTCTTGGCTCATTGGATCCTGATTTCTAAAATTGGAAGACCAATACATGGCCCATGCCTTGTCTTGATTATGAATTTGGATTAACTGGAAACTTTCCTCATCCTTTGTTGTCTATATAAAAATTTGAGATTCCCCCTTATGTATATTGTCTCTGTCTGCTTAATTCAAAAATGAAGTATGCATATTGTATTGCACCTAGGAATAGTATCATGCCCCTTTTAGTTGCACTTTGGAACATTTAAACTGATGGTGCTTCTTTCTAAAACCTCCTTTTGGCTGCGACTGATTCTGATCACTACATATACCTATTTGATCTCTATTTTGCACCTTGGCCCATCTGTGTGACTATGAAAATAAAATGAGTTAGATTATCATTTGAAGATTTTACTAATGTCTCTATAAGACCTGACATAGTTAGGTATACTGTGCAACTTGCAGTTGGAACCTTTGTCTGAGAATTTCTGAACCTAAACTTGTTTTGACCTTAACTAGTAAAACTGGAAAAGAGTGTTGTTTATACACTTTCCTTTCTTGTTTCATTGGCTTAATTGACATTCCCTTGTCTCATCTCTTCTCAATGCTATTGTTTTCCCCCCTTCATCACTTAGACTCTTGTTTTGTTCTTGTGAAACCTAACTTGCTTGTGGGATTTATTGACAGTAGCCTCGCCTTGTTTGTTTATAGATTTGATACCTTGTCTAGATTCATTGCCTATCCTATCATATTTGAACTCATCTGCTAATTGTTTATACTATGAACAAGACTTTTGACTTAGGATAAGAATTTATGAGATATTTTGATCCTAGTTAGACTTAAATTGAATTTTCCACACAACTGTGTGATGTCCTTTAGTTGGTAAGGTTTGAATACCTAGTGTATATTAGGGTATATGGAGGGTATGCCCTTTAAAGGGTTTTGCTCTCCATATGAGGTATATTAGGGGTATATCGCGTATCTCACAGCCCCAACACTTAGAAAATTTTTAAAAATGGAATAGTATTTCTAGTAGTATACCATGTATACTACTCTTTGACACTTAGAAATTTTTTAAGAAGATAAGGACTTGGGCTTGTTATTTGGTCCTGTCACTTGTGTTACTATACTTGGTTTATCATTACTATTGTTTTGGGCTTATTTCCCATTTGGACCATTTTTTGACCATTTACCATCACTAAATTGTTAAGTGGATCAGTCCAAATAAATTGTAATTTATTTTTTGCTTGTGTAATATTTATCGTAATTTCCATTTTTGTACTTAATTTAATTCATGAATATATACTAATATGCATACTCGTTTGTATCTTTGTCCATTCAAACCCGTTAATGGGTCCCAATGGGGCCCACTAACGTATCTAGACGAGTCAACCTTTCCCTTGGAGCAAAATGGAGCATACGTTGGACTTAAGATGAACCCGATTGCATAAATACTTTCTTTTTGGGCTTGGTCGACCCAATTTCTCTATATCTATTTAAATTGTTACTTGTATAATTATTGTGTCAATTGGAACCCTTATGAGATTGTCGTATTTTAAAGTTGCCAAAATGAATTTGCAACAAAATTAAAACATAGTGTTACACCCCGTATCTTCGAAGAAGCACTTATCAAATTTGAAACATAAGTACATTGAGTTATGGTTAAGTAAAACCACTTTGCAATACAAGGAGAAAGTAGTATTAAATATATTTAATGAGTGAAGGATGTATATAAGGTATACCGGAAGGTTTTATAAGGAAATGAGTGGAAGAAATGGAGTAGTATGACTTTGGAGAAAGGATGGGTAATGTTTTGTGTGAAAATTTTGGTCCAACTTGAGGGACGAATATCTCTTAGTATATGAAGTATTTTGAAGTGAAACAAAAGCCTAAAATGAATTTCGTCGAGTCTAGTTTCCAACGCAACAAACCGCTCCTCGATAGGACATCGGAGTAGAAAATTATGGACATTACAAGTTCGGCTGACAGACCCGACCCGGATTTGACCCCTATAAAAAGGGTAATAACCCCCTTTTTTCATCAGATTTGCCCAGAAAATTCCAGAAATTAGAAGAGAGAGAGTGAGGGAATCAAAAAGTGAGCAATTTTCAAGTAGCGGAGTAGTGGTTTAGGTCCGGGTAACGCATGATTGTGATTCTAGTATTGTTTTACGGTGGATTTTAGCGTGGATATTGAGGATATTCTTTGTCTTAACAAGAAAAAAGGTATGAATCTTTCTCTTTTGGTATTACGGAGATAAAGCCGTTAAATAAAGGTGTAGCGAATTTGTGAAGGGAGAAATGGGATAAACACCGTGTGTGGTGTTTTATGGAATACTTTGATGTTACCAATGATTTTATTGATGTTGGTATTGATGTTGTTGTTGTTGGTTGCTGAATTACGATTTTAGGCTAGGCATATAAACGGAGGAGATGCTGCCGAAATTTTGACAAATTCTAGAAAGGTTTATTTGAAGGATTAAGACAAGCGTATAAAGGTGAGTCTAACAATAATATAAATTTTCTTCAATATAGATTTACGAGCCTAGGAGGATAAGCGTTGAGTAGTTAAAGTTAAGGCGACAAAAAAAGGTATGTTAAGGCTAAACCTTTCTTTCTTAAGGCATGATTCCTTTGTTGTGAACCTATACATGATATCTTCAATAACCTCGTTTCTAAAAGTACCAAAGCTTACAGTTCCCGATGTTCTTGTGATATCCTTGAGCTTGTTTCATGGCTCGATGTTATTCATTGATGTTGATCTCATCTTATGACTTTGTTCCTTCAAGATGAGACGTGTTCATGATGACGGTTCCATAATAATAATCCAACGAGTTTAGGAACAAGTTCTTAAGGAATGTCTTATAGGACATGAATAGAGTGCTAGCAGAGGATCTCTAATGAGGTATTTAATGTTTGAAGAGAGGTTCATGTTGTATCTTAGGATTTGGTTATAGTTTAGTCAAGTGGGAAGAAGTACTAATGGCCTAAGCGGTGCTTATAAGTCTTATGTGATTATGTAGACCCTACGGGTTAAGTGACGACCACAGGAAGTGCATAGAGATTACTTGTAGAAGTTTAGTTATGATATTGATTATAATTACCACTGGTGTACGACTAGTTGGGCAGATGTATATATTTACCACTGGATTGCAGCCAGTTGGGCAGTTACTGTACCACCGTGCTATGGCCGATGGGGCAGTTACCACTGATCAGTTGGGCAGTTGCGCTCTACCGTCGGGCGATAATCGGACGAACAGTTATTACCACGATCGTGCCGATCGGCGTTTACCAACGATCGATTGGGCGCTTAGTATAGGATGATTAGTAAGATAAAGGCACGATCTTGTACATAGATATGGTTAGGCATGCGAGAGTATAGAGAGACATGTATGTATGTATGTATATATATATATATATATATATATATATATATATATATATATATATAGATCGGGTTGCAGGCCGCAACATATGCTTGGATAATGTTGATGATAAGTTAACCAGGGCCATGGTAGGGTATACGGACCTAGAAAGAATACAAGAAGATGAAGAGGTATGTATACATATGCTAGATTTCCATCGGTAGTTCAGAAATGCCAGGTTGATTCTTATTCTTCTCATCTTTAATATATGGCTATTTTTTTGCACTTTCCGCCTTACATACTCGGTACAATATTCGTACTGACGTCCTTTCTTGTGGACGCTGCATTCATGCTCGCAGGTATAGACAGACGGGACGAGGATCTTCCGCAGTAGGCTGTTTTCAGGTACTAGTTTTGGTTGGTGGGCTCCACTTCTTCCTGGAGCACTGCCGAGTCTGGATTGTAAATGTGTTTTGTGTTAAGGGTATACCGGGGGCCCTGTCCCGACTTATGTACTTCAGTCATGTTCGTAGAGGCTTTGCAGACAGAGTCCTGTGTACAGCTCAGTTATGTTTTGTTAGTAGATATGTTGACGTCGCAGAGATTGTGTGTATATATATATATATATATATATATATATATATATGTACGCATGATATTATATTCATAGTTGGCCTTCTTGGCCTTATTTTGCCGTTTGAGACATCGAGGATGCGAGTTATAAGTTGGTTCGCTCGGTTTTTGTAAGATGCCGGGTGCCGGTCATGCCTTACCAAGGTTAGGGTGTGACACATAGTTGTAAGGCATTAATGCAAATTGGGACTAATTTGATTAAAGGACCAAAACTGTCGACTTTATGAAATTTGGGACTGATTTGAACATTTACGAAACCTATGGACTTGAACGTGTGGATTGATTTGGACAAAACTTGTGGGACTAATTGTGACTATTTAGACTTAGACTAAAAAATAAAATTTGGCTAAAACTTGACCAAAACATAGAATAAAAATGGACTATATATGTAGTATACTATTAATATATGGACTATAATAGTATGCCTAAAATTATTTTCTTAAAAACTATTTTAAATCGTACTAAAAAAAGAATATATATATATATATATCTTTTTTTTTTTCAAAACTGTTTTGAGTGGACTTACGTAGAGTCCTACTTAGGCTAAGAGCCTTCGAGTATTAGCCTAGGTGTTCTAGTCTAATATCCTAAACGCCCAATTTTGGGCAAAATTTATCCACTTTTGATTCTTGAAACACGGTATATTTCATGAATGACTAAAATCCTTTGTTGTGTAAATATAAGCCGAAATAATTTTTTACCATAAACAAATTATATCCACAAAGGCATATTAGTAGAACCCGTAGGTCAATCGTGTTTTACGGATCCTTAATACCGGGGTGCCTAACACCTTTCCCGGGGGATCAGCAGAACTCTTACTCATACTTTGGTTAGATTAGGATTCTTTTAAAATTTAACCGTTTTGAATAACCCCTTTTCAAACTGGTTTTTCCTAATTTCCTAAAAATTAGGTGGCGACTCTAAAATAAGTCCATTTAGAGTACCATCCACGTAGAAGTATATTTTTTTCTTTTTTCCGGTATGATTGACAACCGTACTTCCCCGGGACAATTTCCTTTTTAAATGAGGCAAGTGCAAACACGAATCGAAAAAAATAGAACCGCTACAGATGGCGATTCTGCTGGGGACAATTTAAGGTTCTAATCATAAGGGTTCCAATAATTTGTGTGTTTGTATGATATAAATTGTTTAAGTGATATAAATTATTTTGTGTTTAAATTTTCGCAAAATATAACTGCCATTCATGCATGCATACTCCGCCACTCCTGGTATTTATTGTTACATTTTTTTTTAAAAGGTTACAAAGCGAGATGAGCTGCGATCATACTTTCACTGAAAAACCTTTTGATATATTCTTTGGAGGTCTCTAAGGTCGAGTGGGCATGCGGTCATCCCACAGCCTTAGAGAGCCCACCCCCAGCTTGTCCCCTTGGGTAACTTGTGTCATTTGCTTGAAAAATCTGTTAGACCCCGTATTTTTAACAACGAGATAATTTGAGTTAATGATGACAAGTTAGGATACAAGGCTATTCCGAGACAAGAAGTCGGGATTTTCTTTAATCATGACTTTGTTTTAAATAAGTGTTATATGACTTTGTTGGCATGGAATCATTAAGGAAATATTTGGGGCCAAAAATGAATTAAGAAAACATGTAAATTATGGAAGCCAAGGGGCCAAAGTGGCCGGCCAACTACTTGTGGGGCCATGGCCACATGAGTTAATTTTATTTGGACACTTAAAAGATGACTAAGTCATCTTTCTCCTCATTTCATTTTCTAGAAAAATCAAGAAAACAAGAAAGGAGACAAGAAGAGAGGCATGTCGGCCATAGAAGGAGAAAACCAAGATCAAGAAATCTCTTCCAAAAAAATTGGTTCTTCTATCAAAACAACTAATTCAAGGGTGCTTGTTAACGTGGAGGCGTTGGTTGGGTTGATAAGCCATCCGTTTCTCTTGTTCACCACCTTAGGGAACGTGTGAAGTGAAGAAGAAAAGGTAAGAATTAATTCTCTTTTATGTGTTGTGAATGGTGTGGACGTGTTGTAGTATGCAAACATGCATAAAATTCATGAAAACATAGATGTTGGAGTTGAACCGTGGCCATGGTGGATGCATGGCTTGTAGCCGTGCATATGTAATATTGTGTAGAAATGATAGCTTGAATTATATGTAGCATGTTTCCTTGTCGTTGTAATGTGTTGAATGAGTGTAAATCGTAGGTGTGTGTATGTGTTGAAAGGTGGCCGAATATATAGCCATGGTTGTGCCAAGAATGGACAAATGTTACTTAAGGCTCTAGTTGTTGTCGTTGTGAGTTTTGTATCGTTAATGAACCTTTGAATGATCCACGTTGATGTTGTGAAGAAGGCGGGCTGTTTTGGAAGCCATTAGGCTTGTAATGTAAATTTTGTGATTAAGAGGAAGACATTGTTTATGCATGGTTTAGTAGTATAATTTATGGAATTTAAAGGAAAGAAAGGTGGGAGTAGCACTCTCGGGTTTTGGTATTTCGGGTAAGTTGGGACAAGGTTTGGGTTATTTGAAAAATTGTGAGAATTACTTAAAGTGTCCTTGAATATGATTTAAATGGGTTCGGATTAATAATGGAACGTATGAGCCTTAAGGTTAATTTGATTATATGAGTAGAGTTGAATATATTGGAATGTCCTTAAGTATGTAGCAAAATGTGTATAGTGTCGGAATGTGTTGGAAGTTGGATATTAATATTGAAATGTATTGTGAATTGATTATTGATGTTGTTGGATTGGTTGTTGTTGAATTGGCGAGTTGAATCTCGGGGTCGTTAGTGTATGTACGAAATCTTGAAATTTCGTTAGAATTTAATGTTCGCTTGAATATTGAATGCCTAAAAGTTTGTGGCTAATGTTAGCATAATTGGTGTTATGTAGATTTCGAGCATCAGAGTTGAGCCTTGACTTAGCTTGCGAGCGGACAAGGTATGTAAGGCATCGCTTTCTTTCATTTGGCATGTCCTAGTGCTATTAGGCTATGACCCACATCTCGGGTTGTTCGTTCTTAAATCCGAGCTTAGATACGTACTTGTTTGATCCTAAAGATTGATTCATTATTTTGTTCGATATAAGGTTCTTAAGTTTTCAAATAAATGAGTTTCAAAAGACTTGTAAAGATTTTGACTACAAAGAGGTCCCGAACTCCAAACGTCCGTAACTTTTGCATACGAGCTCGGAACGCCCCCAAACATAATATGTATGTTCATAAGACCTATCTCTCCCCTAACTACCATAGTCGGGCTCGGATGGGGGTCGGCACCCGTCCGTGGGGCCCGCGGCTTTTCTATGCTTCCGTAATAATTTTCGGGGAAAAGTTAATGTTATTTTCGTTTAAACTTTGGCATATGGACTTCTTACTTACTTTATGGTTTATGATTATGATTTTATGCATATGTGTGCTCACGACTCCGCTCGTGCTCATTGTTGTCACCTCGTCCACCGGATCCCGAGCCGGTTATGTTCGTGCGCGCTATGATATATATTCCGGAGTATGATGTGTTCCGGTACGCCGTGTCCCCTTCGGCCGGGTACCGTGTATATTTGGCGTTACGGGGGTTATGATATGATATGATTCGTCGGGTGTCGGAGACCTGAAACTTTCTGGAGTATGATGTGGTATGGCGCCATTGTCGGCGGGCGACCATCGTTCTAAAAGCCTATGCATGATTTATGTTTTTTTAATAAGTATTTTGACATTTGCATGTTATACTTAATTTCTGCATCTTCTGTTTCGACTTATGATTCTGTATTCCTGCTTTACATACTCAGTACATATTCCGTACTGACCCCCTTTCTTCGGGGGCTGCGTTCATGCCCGGTACGGACGTTCGGCTTGGTGATCCACCCGCTTAGGACACCTATTCGGCTTTTTTCGGGAGTGCTCCTTCTTCCGGAGCTCATATATTTTGGTATATTATCTTCTGATGTATATGTACATTATTATTCAGGGGTACGACGGGGCCCTGTCCCGTCATAT
The DNA here is from genome assembly GCF_029784015.1 of Lycium ferocissimum. NCBI lineage: Eukaryota > Viridiplantae > Streptophyta > Magnoliopsida > Solanales > Solanaceae > Lycium > Lycium ferocissimum. The sequence goes on from NC_081353.1 coordinate 19,401,785, forward strand.
GATTTCGTTACTCTGTTTAGAGGCCTGTGGATATGTATGTGGGTTATGGCTATGTACGTACGGTATATGTATGTGTGAGATGTTACGGGCGGTTCACACGCCACGGCGGCTGTGCCGGCTACTTTGTATTTGTGTATATGGTTATGTTGGCCCATGGCCTTCGTTGGTATTTTGCTGCGGGGTTAATTTTGGCTAGTAAGAAAAATAGAGGAAACTCTGCCCAAATTTTATTAAATATTTGAGTTACTATTTTTGGGACTTTGGTACGTACGGGTGCCCCAGTCGGGCACTAGTCACGGCCTACGGGGTTAGGTCGTGACAAAATCACTCTAGAATAATTAGCATAGAGCGAAGCCAAATCCCTACTGATATAGCTCATGCTGACCATAGACCGGTTTGGGTATCTCAGCCTACCGAATCGGACGGAAAAGACACTTCTTGTGTTCGGATGGTGTAAAAACCTGAAGACACTGCATCCCACTATTTGCTATTTGGAAGCATTATTGTGTCGTGTGTGAAATAAATTACTGTCCTGGGGGTAGGGAACTAACAGTGTTATGTCTTGCAAATGTCTCCTGATGTACAGTTTGGTATAGTTGTGGGTCCACCACCAGCTTTAGTGATATGGTAGGAAGGTTTGACTAATGATCAGAAGAAAGAGATAAAGGGTTGCATAGGGCACCTACCTTCATTGATGGATATGACTGGGGATCCGGGTCTACTAGAGATTATTACTGGTTATTGGGACAACGACAGAATGGTGTTCAGATTTGGAAAGATAGAGATGACTCCCACTTTAGAAGAGACCAGGGATGCCTTGGAAAGCGTGGAAAGTGCTAACAGATCCAAAAAGAAATTAGCTCAAAATATCCTTATCCCTCACAAACCTACCCCAAAAGAAATCAAAGACATGTTTACTGTCAACAAAGCCGATTGGGCACCGGGACCCATTATAGCCTTTAGAGAGTTATATGGGAGGTATTCATCCAAACAGGGGTACGAAAATCACATCTTTCAGTTTTCCTCACTCCAGTCTTGGAAAGCTAACCAAACACTAGCTTTTATCACCTGCCTATTAGGAACCATGGTATTTCCATTAAATGCCTCCCTAGCTATTGACACCCAAGTTGTCTTTGTTGCCCATGTTGTTCTTAGGGTAGTTACAACGAATGGGCTTACCAAATATTTTGACGTCATCCCTATTATCCTATCAGATAACACCGCGACCATTATTATTATTTCCAAGGTTGCAACCTCTTAGTCCAATGGTGGATGCTTAAGCATTTAGATAAGAGCGGTTTATCTACCCGCCGAGATCCAACCCTGAGAGAGGATGATTTGAGAGTCATCGCTATGCCTTGTGGGGTTCAAGACAAGAAAGGATGGGCACACATCTTTTCTAGATTGAGAGAAGAATATATCAGGTGGAGAGTATCTGGTTTTCATTCCAAGACTATTTGTGTTAAAAGCCATAGGCATTCATATCTACCGCTTATGGGCATTAGGGGAATCAGACCCTACGCATTATTGAGAGTACTTAGACAGTTTGGTATGAGATAGGTTATTCCAAATATGGGTAATATGGGAGAGTTTGTACGAGATTATGAAGAGGGTCGTATCGAAGGTATAAAAGATGCTCAGAAAGATTTGAAGAATGTGATAAAAGAAGATAAGTTGGAAGAAGTTCCAAACAATCCAAGTCATGATGAAAACTACTACGAGTGGCTTAAGGCTGAGCTAGCTGCTACTGCAGGACCGTAGCTGCACAAATTTCCCATGGATAAGAAAGCTGCGAATACAATTCAGGTTAGAAGAATGAAACGATGAATGGAAAGGAGAGAAGTGGATCATCAAGCAAAAACAGAATATGACCAAGATATAATTAAGAGTTTGACAAACGAGGCAGATGCCTCATCGAAGAACTTGGAATGGCTCGACACTTTTGTTAAGGGAGCCATAGATATGGGGACGTCATTGATTGACGATCAGAGGGGTCAGTGGATTGGGACAGCATTGATGTCAGCCCATGTAGCCATTAAGACCGCCCTCCGAAGGGCCAAGAAGGTACGAGATGATAGAGAGCAGATTTCTATCCGTGGAGTGGACATCTTCTGATTATTGCATTTATTTTAAAATCCTTGAAATCCTACTTGGGAAAATAATATTAATGAAAAACACTGGGATTTTTATTTTTGGAACAATATATTCGTTTTACATATGGCACAATTCTGCTTCGTACGCTAGTAGCCTTGGAGCAGCGAGGTATAGGAAAGAGAATTATATATTGTCTAAATGCTTATTTGATATAAATGCTGCGTGAAAATCATATATTTTGTCGAAACTCTTGATTGGTCCACATTCTGGACACTACCCAAAAGAAAAACCAAGGAAATAACCCCCTAAAACAAATCTAGCTCCATTTTTAAAAGGTTGATTTGCTAATAGGAAATAGAGACTCCAGACAGCATGAGTGCGACTTCTCCGTACGTCAACCTAGTCAGTGACGATGAGGACATGGAAGCAACAGGTGAGAAAAACTGACAATGGGACGATATAATGGCCCTAGCCACTGCTAGAATGAAAGAGGTTGTACAAACCACTAAGGCGGCCAATGAGAAAATGAAAGAAGCAGAAACTCTCCTAGTTTATATTGAGGAACTAACAAAGCAAAACCCTGCCAATCGAGTAAAACAGGATAAGGCACCTGAAGCACCACTTGGGAGTTATGTCCCACTCAGTCAACAAGAAAGGCTTGACCCCATACCATATGGAGACGACGAACTACTTATCCCCAATCTGAAAGTCTATAGAGACCCGCGCGAATCTCAGCTCGAGGAGCCTCCTGTTTCACGCACAATTGTTCTTAAGGGAACAAGATCGTACAATTGGGGTACACCAGTAGAGCTGTCTAAACAAGAACTCTTGGAGACTTTGGGAAGCTTTAGAGTGTACGCGCAAAGCCCAAATCTGTTGCCACCATGCGTTCCTTCTATGATTTACAGAAGATGCCTCTACCACCGAAGTCATTCAGGACATACAGCCAATGAGTGTGGAGCATTAGAAAGGAAGCTTATCCAATGGATTGACCAAGGGAGAATTAGCCAAATGTGGGGACCCTATTCTTTCTTGACTCATGACTAAGGAAGAAATCATCCAGAAAGGATATCAAAGGTTAGGTTCTGGAGAAGCGACTTTTCCAAATTCGAAGAGTCATATGCCAGGATTCACTCCCTACTGTGTAGTGTGAAGAAGATAAGAGCGGTGCCACAAACCTATCAGGGTCGCCCAGGATCTTCAAGAGAAAGGGTTTGCGTGTATCACCATGGCCGCCCTGGCCACGATATTGAAGAGTGTGTGGATTTCAAGCTTGAACTGGAACTCTTCGTGAATGAAGGCCATGTTTGGATTGTCATAGGAAGACAAGGATAGAAGATGGAGATGAAGAAGATAATGAAGACCTGCTTAGTATGGTCATAGAAAAACATAAGTATCCCTTTACTGCTTTCAATAAGAAAGAGTATCCCTTTTCCTTTTTATATAAACGGAACCACGCCGACCTGATGTCCCGTTGGGGATACATGGGAAGCCTACATAAGGCCTAGTCAGGGTAGAAAAACTAAGTTTCGGGTACTATAGGAAAAACCTTTTTGTGTATGCCTGAACTACGGATGGACCTGATTTCCCTTTGGTGGGATACGTAGGTAGTCTATTTAAGACTCGGTCCTTTTATAATAAAAATATAAATTCCCCTTAGTACAGGAAGGGTAGAAGCAAATCAACCGTGAAGACCACTTACCGAAAAATCAATATTCCCAAAAAGACCAAAATACCCTTGGAATGTGAATCAGTCAATAGTTGAAATAAAATATATGAATCTATGGGCTATAAATTGCAAACAACGTGATATCCTGTGTTTTATGCTTAAATCTAATGCTAAATTGGGAGCTTTTAAGTTGTTTTCTCTTATAGACAGGGGTCAATTCGATTAAAACACCAGTTACTCGATCAAAAGTTATTGCAATGTCCTTAAACCCTCAAGAAGAAAACATGCCTAAAACTCCGCCACCGACGTAAGCGTTTTTAATCGAGGGTACCCACGATAGGGACATGGCCCATTTGAATGCCTTTGGAAGAGGTTGTTAGCCTGCTGATGAGGCAATTGGCTGAAGCTAGAGAAGAAGCGGCCCGCCTGAGGGCCAAAAAGGAATATGCTACTAATGCTGAGGCTAGGAGACCTCCACCCGCTTTTCCAAATCTGGATTCACCAATTCCTGACCATTTCCCACAAACCCAGACTGGGGCTACTTTTCAAACTCCACTACGCTGAAATACCACCCATGTGGGGAATTCCTCCCACCAAATCCCAGCTTTTCAAACACCAGCTAATGCTACAAACACAAATGCTTATCAAGCCCCCTGGGCGACAGGAGTTCCTGTGACCCATCCCGTACAACCAAATGTCACTTTTGAAGACTATGTCACCCATATTGACTCGTCATGTCACCCATATTGACTCGTCACCGGAACTGGAGAACATGGAAATGTTCTTTGAAGAAAGAATAGACAAGATCGAGAAGGAAATGGGGAAGAAAATTATTGAACTAGAACATGGCTCTAAAAAGAAAGAGGGGCTAAGATACTCTAATTTGTGCATACATCCAGACCTGGTCTACCAGAAGGCTTCAAAATTTCCAAATTTGATCACTTTAATGGGTCGGGCAATCCCAGAGCCCTTTTGAGGGCTCACTGCGACCAATTGGTTGGAAATGGCGGAAACGAAGCTTTGCTCATGAGGTTGTTTAGTCGAAGTCTATCAGGAATAGCTATGGAATGGTTTATCTCTCAAGACATTAGCCTATGGAAAACATGGGAAGAAATGGCAAGTTCGTTCATGGAAAGATTCCGCTTCAATGTGGAAAATGTGCCTGATCGCTTCTCATTGGAGAAAATTCATCAAAAATTGACTGAAACCCACCGAGAATATGCTAGTCACTGGAGAGACGAAGCAGCGCATGTGCAACCACTTATGATCGAAAAGTCGAGGCGGTACCGCATTTATACGGTACAAGTTAAGTCGATTGCTTTGATAAAATGATAACTATGAAAGGGGGTCTTTAAAGATTTAGTCACTGTTAAGGAAGATATTGAAGATGGCCTCAAGACCGGCAAAATTGTTAGTGTACTAAATAGATCAGGTGCGTCTGGCACCACAAGTGGCAAAAAGAAGAGAGAAGACATAGCCTATGTCTCTAGAACTACTAGTCCAAAAAGCCGAGGAAAAGAGATGACCCATAAAAATCAAAATAACTACCAATCACCTCCACTAACCAACTATATAACCACTTCACCCCAATATAGCCCAATGTCTCCAGCTACGCATAACTGCTACAAGCTCCACAACCAAATTATCAAATACCAGCACCTAGCAACCGAGCTTCACGACCAAATTATCGAATGCCAGCACCCAATAACCATGATCCACAAAACCAGACTTTCTAAAACCAGCCTCCGCCAGTAAACTATGAGGCACCCCAAAAGAAACCTATGAGGGCATTCACTCCTTTGCCAGAATCAAGGACTAGACTATTTGCCAAGCTAAGAGATGCCAGGCGAATGAACGTTATGCCACCAAACCTACTAATCCCACGGATCGATGTACAGGCCGAATTTCACTTGCGCCTATCATTCTAACCAAGTTGGCCATGCCACCGAATATTGCATAAACCTATGGCACAAACTACAAGATATGATTGAAAATCATGAGCTTATCCTGGAACCAACACCTCCGAATGTGGACACAAATCTGCTCCCAAAGCATGGAGGGAACCAAATTCACATGATAGAAAGAGGTGATGAATGGGAAGAGAACCCCGCGATAATTCATCCAGATATTGAAGGGTTGGAAAGCAATGTCGCCTCGTTGTCTTTACAAGAGTGAAAAGAAGTGTTAAGCCCTTTGACAAAGAAATCTGAGACATCTGCTGTAGCCAAAAGAGAACCTTTCATACTCAAATATCCCTCAGTTGTCGCTCGAATTCATAACGAGTCACTCATACTCAAAACATCAGGACCTGTTGAGAATGCACCCTTTGTGATCAAACCACCGCACCGGATGGTGGTCAATAAAGAAAAAGAGATAGTTACTATGGTTCAGGGTATGACCAGGTCTGGAAGGTGTTATGCTCCAGAAGAGCCTATGCTCAAAGCGCCAGTGCTCGAAGCTCCAGGTCGCGAAAACCCTAAAAAAAGACCAATCACTGAAGGCTAAGCTGAAAACTTTTGGCGGCAAATGCCAGTCAAAGATTATTTGATTGTTGAGCACCTGCATAAAACTCCTGCCAGGATATCAGTAATGTCATTATTACTCAGTTCATCTCAACATCGCTTGGCCTTGATGAAAGCTTTAGATGAAGTCCAAGTGCCCGCCGGCACTACAAGTGAAACATTGGCTGAGATTGTGGGATATGTTGTACGAGCGCATAGGCTATCATTTTCTGATGAATTACTGAGAGGTAAGACCCACAATAAGGCTTTGCACATAACAGTCAAGTGCCGTGACAAGATTATCCCTCAAGTGCTGATCGACGGAGGGGCAGGGTTGAAGGTATGTCCTGTGGCAACTTTGAAACAACTCAGGTATGATGTTGGCAAAATGCGCCAGAGTTGAACAAATGTAAAAGCTTATGATGGCGCAACCAGTGACCCAATTGGAGAAATAGATCTACACAGACAAATGGGTCCCGCAGAGTTCGTAGTGGAGATCGTCATCATGGATATCAAAACAAGCTACAACTTATTATTAGGACCACCCTGGTTACACGCCGCTGGAGTTGTAGCATCTTCGTTGCACCAGTCTCTCAAATTCATATGGGATGATTAAGAAGTAGTGATTTACGGTAAAGAAAGTGTTCACAACTATCCGGACAACTCCGTACCTGTCATAGAGAAGTCACCAATTGGTGATGATTTTCACACTGTTGAACTAGCCATGATAGATCATAGGGGAGACGATGAACATATCCCTATGCCATTGGTCAACAAAATGGTTACTACAACCATGATAAGGAGTGGGTTTAAGCTCGGGAAAGGTCTGGGAAAGAAATTACAAGGAATCAGAGAACCAGTGAGTATTAAAAATGGGAAATATCGATTTGGGATTGGATACAAGCCATGTGAGGCAGAAGAGGAAGAAGCAGAATATGGGCTGAGAGGTCCCGTTGAAATGAGAAAATTGTTCCCTCATCTATACCAATCCTTCATAGCATGCCCAATGAGTCATAACCTCAAAGACCCGGAAGAGGGCTTAAGGATGTTATTTTGGGAAGAAGAATGTGTAGCCATCATTGAAGAATGCTTTGAAGCATTAGAGATTCGTCGTGCTGAACCAGGATGTCACACCCTGATCTTACTAGGGTGTGATGGGCACCAGACCCCACATTCGGAGCCGAGCGAACCCGCTGACTCTTACTACATACATACCTCCTTCAGATTCTTAGATCAAACAAAAATAAAATACATAGTAAAACTTTCAAAATCTTTTGTCGTTTCCAATTAAACACTATCTAAACATAAGGGCTCCGTAACATAATGTATAATAAAAACACATCGGTACAGGAACCATTTTCAAAATCGACACACCAAACCCACGACTCTTCTTGCAAAGTCTCTAACTGAACAACGCGGCACACACATGACACATACTCCGGACTCCCGAGACTAAATAGAGTCCGCCAACTCCGCCGGAACGTTTTTTACATGTTTTCCTTACTCGTAGGGTTACCGCGCGGCATGAAACGCGGCCGTCCGAAAGGACGTCGATGCGAGTAATGTCGAAGTATGTAAGGCATGAGTAATATCACGAAATCTAATAGAGAACATAAAACACAACATAGGAGAGTGATATAACTTTGTATCTCTGTTTGTCTACCATGACGAATATTATGCAAGCTAGTTTACCTTTTGGAGTACTATATGAGATACTTGCAAGTAGCCCGACCGTATAGGTACGGTGTAACGCTACGAGTGCACCATGGAATAAAAGTAATACGTACATCCGGAGTGCCTGGGGGCGGATGCCATACATGCTAGCTTTTTAAAAAAAAAATATACACGTAAATATGCGCGTGCCCGACCACGTAGGATCGGTGTATAAGCGCCCGTCCATATAGGAACGGTGTATAAGCCGCGCCGGGCCTCCGCGTCCGGGTATAATCTGTCCACTGCGATTGGTGGGTCTGCCCGGCCGCCGGGCGGACGGCACGGTGCTATAAAATAAATCATATGTAAATATAAAGCATGCGAGAGGGCGGTGAAAACTACAACTCTATCGGAGTGACGTAAGGTCGGTACCCTCCGATCACATTATGAATAATCGGGATCGCCTGCCTCGCCCGAAGGAACAATTATAAGGCGAGACTATCAATCAAGGATAACATCACGGGAAAACATAAAACGGTCATGACATATCATTTCGTATACTTTGAAACCTTTAAAATAGTCATTATCCAAAAATTAGCTTACATTTCATATCGTCGTATTCATGGTAAGAACATATCCTTGACATATTCGTCCTAGTCATTTTCTCATATCTAGCATCATCATTGTCATCATAAAATCATAGTCGCAGTTCCGGTCATAAAAACTTTCAAAAATCGTAAAACTTAGATTTTGGAGAAAAATGGATATTTTGGAAAACATTCATAAACTTTTAGGAAGGAAAATCATGCTTTGAAATCATAATTTCTAACTTTTGAAAATAAGGACGTTATGGGAGCATTTATAAAATCA